>NW_008328000.1:587428-592415 GCF_000622305.1 Nannospalax galili
CAATTTTTTTAATTAAATAATTACATATTTATAGGACACAGTATGATATATCAATAAATGTATGCCGATCAAATAAAGGTAACTGACATTTCCACCTTCTTATAATTACCTGTGTTTAAAGATTTTGAGATTATTTATCCTAGTTATTGATAAAATATAGTATATCATGAACTATAGGACCCCAGTGTGCTATCTATACTTAGAACCTCTTAATTTTCTTATAAGAGACAAGCACCAAAAGCATCATCTATGCTTCTGAAAACACTGTACACTATACCCTTGAAAAACTCTTTGCAACCTTCCTTCAGGAGTGAAGCATGCCTATGTACCTGATATCAGTTTCTTTGCATCTGTACTGCAACATCATGGGTTACTAAACAGTGTCCTGGGTATAAGAAGTCAAGCCAACAACAGCAGTGACACATTGTGCAGTCAAGCTGACAACTGATAAAGTAAGTATATTTGGGATCTGGAAACATTTCCCTTTGCAGTGTCATAGATATCAAGTAGGCAACATGGTAAATAATAATAATTCATAAAGCGCATTAAAATATTGGTAACCCTTTACCTTACAAGATTTGTATATCCTAAACAGGAAGTCACCAAGGTCTTCGAATTTTCTTACAGCTTCTACTTTGCCAACATCAGATGCCAGATAGGCACAGGCAAAAGCAAGAGGGTACACAAAACACAAGGATGTGTCCACAGTCGTACCACCTAATGAAAGGCTCCTTGTACCAAAGCTGGGTCCTCTTGTGCATACACTCCAGGAAGATTTGTTTGTAGTCCTCTTTGAAAGTAAAGTTTCATGCCTGTTGGGAAGTATCTGATGACACTAGCCAGGTTACCACTCCAGGAGAACAGCTATTCCTAAAATTGCAACAATACTCCATATAACTTAAAAAATATATGAAAACAACAGTTATTTGAACCTTTGACTTGGTTAATTCTGGAATATTTCATTTACTACATTTGGACTGCAGTGGATGATGGGTAAATGAAACTATGTGGGGGAAAAGTTCTAAATAAAAGGAGACTAATGCATCAATAAAGTGGAAATATCAATAAAAACATGGGAAAAATAAAATAAGCCAGAAGGAAATTACCAAATAATAATACAAACACTAGATGAGTTTTTATTTTATTTATTTTATTTTTTGAGATAGGGTCTTTGTAGCCCTGGCTGGCCTGAAACTCACCATGTAGGCCAGGCTGCCCTTGAACTCACAGAAATCTGCCTGTCTCTGCCTCCCACATGCTGAGATTAAAGGTGTGCATCACCATGACCAGCTGAACACTAGAGAAATTAACAGACAGATTTCAGCACAAAATAGATGAAATGGAAAGCTGGAAGTTAGAGCAATATTAATCATTAAATTAAAGAATACATTGATAAATATTTGAGAAACATTATGCATTAAGGAACTGTGGGAAAATCAACTAGAATAACAGTACTGTTGGAGTCTTTGGGAAAAAAAGAGAGAAGGATAGAGGGGATAGGGGAAGAACCTATGTTCCAAGACTTGATAAGCTTATGACAGTGTAACATTCAAAGAAGTCAATATAATCAAATCATACTGGCAAAAACCTAAAACAGAAATTTAAAGTCACCAAAGAGAAGTGACATTTTATATGTAGGAAATTTTGAATATGCATATTTTGCATCACAAACTTAATATTACAAAATAACAAATGTTGGTGAAAATGGGAAAAAATTAGAACCCTTAGGCAGTGTTTTTAAGAATGTAAAATGAACATTAGTTCTGAAACACAGCACTAAAAGAAAAATACAGTTTCTTCTATAGGCTCCAGAATATACTTTTCTGTATTCACTTAAAAGAATTGAAAGCAGAGTCTCAAAAAAGAATTTGTAAAACAATGCTCATAGTAACATTATTCATAATAACCAAAACATAAAAACATTCAAAGGTAATTAAGAATATTAAAGAAAATGAAGTGCATACATAGAATTCAGTGTTATTAGGGTAGGAGAGATAGCTCAGCGGACAAGAGCATTGGCTACTCTTGCAGAGGACCCAGGTTCAATTCCCAGCACCCACATGGTGGCTAACAACTATCTATAACTCTGGTTCCACGGGATCCAACACTACCTTCTGACCTCCACTGGCACTGCACGACATAGGTGCATACATGCAGGCAATACACACATACATATAAAGTGATAAATAATGTTTTTGGTCTTTTTGAGACAGGGTTTCCCTGTAGCCAGACTGGCCTTGAACTCACAGGCATCAGCCTGCCTCTACCTCCCAAGCACTGGGATTAAAAGCATATGCCACCGCACCCAGCTGTAAAATGATAAGAATTCAGTGTTACTCAGCCTTCACATAGGCAGGCTACTATGACATAGGCTAGATAGAATACAGATGAGCTGGATGACATAGCGTAAGTGAAAAACCCAGTGACAAGATTATAAATACTGTGTTATGGTGTTCCTCTGAGGCCTTTACACTGATTGAAATTAACAGAAAGCAAATAGATGTTGAATGTCAAGGTCTGAGTTTAGGGTGAGCATAGAAGTATTTATTACTAGACCTAGTTTGATTTTGATGGCTAGAAAAACTCTAAAGATTAATAGTGGTGGGAGTTGAACATAAATATATTTATAAATGTACTTAATAGAACAAACCTGTATTTAATATGGTTAACAATGAATTTAATATTATGTGCTGATTACCATGATAAAAATTGGGGTAAAGGGGGAGCAGATAATTTCCTAAAATTAATTTCACTTCATGGTCTCCCCAAGTAGAAGTGGTTCAAAGAGCTATGTGTCAGCATTACAAATATCAACATCTAGCTTGCCATTTGCATCCCCAGCATCTTCACCTCTCTGCACTTAAAGGAAATATATATTACTTTTAAATACATTCTGAAAATAAATGCCAGATACAAAAGCTTCATAACCAATTCCATGTGACATGAGAGCAGTACAAACAAAATAGAAGACAAAAAGAATATTTGGGGTAAGATTTTTTTTATTGGAAATCACCAGGAAGAAACAGAAGCAGATTGAAAGATCCACATAAACAGATTCTTATTGAGTTATTGAGACCCTCTTGTTGAATTTTTGTTGGGTTTAGAGTCGTCATGCTTTAACCATACCTAAAAGTTAGCTATTCAGCTAGGTATTAGACAACTACTCAAAATGATTATGGAGAATATTGTACCAATGTACTAGGAGTTTTGAGGACACTGACATGGAGTTACTGAAATGGAAAAGTCTTGTTTGTCTTCAAAATCTATCATTTTCTTTCCAGGCATATATAATGCAGGTGGACATGGAAAGACAAAACATGAGTTTCCCCACTACATTTGTCTTGTTGGGATTCTCAGATCATCCATGGCTGGAGATCCCCCTCTTTGGAGTGGTCTTGGTCTCCTTCATCTTTACCCTGATGGGAAACAGCTCCATCATCATTCTCTCCCTAGCAGAGCCCATACTCCAGACACCCATGTACTTCTTCCTGGACAACCTCTCTGTGTTGGACCTCTGTGTCACCTGCACCACTGTCCCACAGCTGCTGGCCAACCTCTGTGGCACAGAGAGTGAAATTGTTGCTTGGGGTTGCATCACACAGGTCTATATTTTCACCTGGACAGGCTGCACTGAATGTGCCTTGCTGGCAGTGATGGCCTTTGATCGCTATGTGGCCATCTGCTGTCCCCTTCAGTATATTCTCATCATGCATCTCTGGACATGTGTATGGCTGGCAGCTGCATGCTGGGCCAGTGGCCTGGCCAATTCTCTGCTCCAAGCCACACTCACACTTCAGCTGCCTCTCTGTGGAAAAAACACACTAGACCACTTCTTCTGTGAGATACCTGCTCTAATGAAGCTGGCATGTGGTGATACCGCTGTTAGTGACCTGTCCTTGGCACTGGGATCTATCCCTTTTGGAATAGTGGCTCCTTTGATTGTTCTTCTCTCCTATAGTTTCATTGCTAGGGCTCTTCTGAAGTTACCTTCAGCTGAGGGAAGGCGCAAGGCATTCAACACATGCAGCTCTCATTTGTTGGTCGTTGCCTTGTTCTATGGCCCATCCATCTACATGTACCTCCAACCTCAAATCAACAACACTCAGGCAAAATCCATGTCCTTCTTCTACTGTGTTATCACACCAGTGCTCAATCCTCTTATCTACACCATGAGAAACAAAGATGTGAAAGCAGCGTGGAGGAGGATTTTACCAGCCCAAGGTTAGGAGAAGGCTTTGAAAGAAAGATGATCTTTGCCTCTCTCCAAAAGCCAAGTAACCAAAGCAATTAGGGTTGACAGGTCTTCTTTCCAAAAAGAAAGGTGCCGGACAGAGTTCCCACTTTTCAAGGTTAGCCATCCTGATTACTACAGAGTCCCTTTTGACTAGAAAATCTATTTTCTAAAGTCTCAAATAGGGCCACTCTGTTTTACTGACCCTTTGTATATGTCTTCACACAGAGAGTATCAAGTTTCCTCCTAGGTTGCTATAAAGCATCATCAGAAAATCTTTTCTTACAAATATTACCTTTAATATATACTTTCTAAAAAATTTTGTGAAAATTTTTGGAATACATTTTAATGTTATTTTTTGAATTTTATTTATTTATTATTTATTTAATTTTACACCCACTTTCCAGATAGCACCCTCCCATAGCCTTCCTCCCCCCACTAGAGCCCTTATACTCTGATAGCCCTGCTACTGTCTGCCGTGTTGTTGGCAGCCACAGCCATTCCCCACTACTTGCCCTTCTGGTGAATCTAGTCAGCCTATCTAGAGGTCTTTGTTTTAGGAGGGTCAGCTGTTCCTCATCTAGTGGTAATCAGTTGTCAGTATTCCTTTGGATAATATTGCAGCCTGCTGTTCATTTTCCGAGTTCTATGCTGGGTTACTACCTGGGAATCCCTTTAGCCACCCTGGCCAACAACTCAAAAGAAGGTATCGCTTGTCTGGCATTGTTGCTTGTTATGTAGTCATTAGCTATACAT
>NW_008328000.1:592765-607427 GCF_000622305.1 Nannospalax galili
TTATTTTTCCCCCCCCTTCCCAGATAGCCCCCCCTCATAGCCTCCCCCCCCCCACTAGAGCCCTTGTCCTCTGATATCCCTGCTACTGTCCACTGTGTTGTTGGCCCCCCAGCCATTCCCCACTATTTGCCCTTCTGGTGAATCTAGTCAGCCTATCTAGAGGTTTTTGTTTTCTTAATGTTATTTTTAAGCAGATTTTCACTGAATTTTTCAGGACAATTACTCAAACTATTTCAATATTTCCTTTCTTCAAGGCTCTCAAGTTAATGTCCTTTCTTGAATACTTTGCCACCCTACAAATGATTATACCCTTATTCCTTTTATGTACACACAATTAAACAATACAGTATGACATAATAATTTTAGTATCACCTCAAATTTTTCTTCATTTTTCCAAAATATTTTTATAAATATGCAGTATATCTTTATAGATAATATATTTGTAATCCATCATCTCTTTGCTTAATTTCTCTATCTCACTGTATACTTTTATAGTCTAGAGATAAACCTCTAGCTTTCTGTTGCTAACATACATGAGGCTCTACATACCTAAAGCATGCCTGATAGGGAGCAACAGTTAAACAGGGTTTGACCTAAGACAGAATGCAAAAATGACCACATTGAGTTTCCTTTAACCATGCCAGAACCATGGGTAAATACCTGTTTATGGGTGCTGGCTAGTTTGATCTCTCATAACAAAGAAATGGGGGAAGGTTTTACTTCACTAATGAACTTAAAGCAAAACTTTTCAAGTGACAGGTATATGGACTGAACTGAATCTCCTGCTGTGAAGCCTTCCTGGTTCCATCTGTGCAGTAATTGACACTCCAGTGCTACATTCATGTTTTTCTCACAGTGAGATACCTGATTCCGTGGTTCTGTCTATGACCTCTGCTCCTTCTCCAACCTTTCCTAGAAAAGGACAGAGAGTACAGGATGGTACAAGTCAGAGCTGTCAGCTCCTTGATTAAAGGAACAGCTATAACTCTTACAGCTTGAACTTATAAGACCATGCAATTATATTTTTCACCAAAAATTCTGAAAATAGTTGATACAGGATAGAGAATGAATTAAATATTATAAGTCAACCAAGGAAATCACAACTATACCTTGGTAGCTATGTACCCTGTGGTCACCATACACCTTGTGGTTAAACATCCTTGAAGGTGCAGTAGGTTCTTCTCACAATATTAGAAGGAACTAGTGCACTAATCTAGTTACTACACACATGCAACAACAAAGGGTCTTTGTCCTCATAAGGACTGGCTTCATTATAATATCATTTGCATTGCAGGTTTTAACCCCCATTTTGGCTTTTCTACAGGATCATAGGAAGAAATAACATAAAAGGGAAATCTTGTCCACCATGATTTGAGTGGGGTGAAAGAGCTTACTTATTTCATGAATATGCCATACATTTAACATAAATATTCATAAAAACTCTGAAAATCCACAACAGAAAACCCACTGTGAAGCTATCCTCCTTCTCCTCCTCCTCCTCTTCCTCTTTTGTGCACATGCTTGCTTTGCTTTATTTTTATTTAGCTTTACTTTGTTTTGCTAATAAACTTCTGTTTAAAAGTATCTCATACTCGGGAGGCATAGGCAGGTGGATGTCTGTGAGATCCAGGCAAGCCTGATCTACAGAGCAAGTTCCAGGTCAGCTGGGGCTACAGAGAGACCCTGTCTCAAAAAGGCAAAAAAAAGTAAAACTATCTCACTCAGGTAAATTGCTTTTAAAAAGAACTTAGGCAAATTCTCAGAGGGTAACACAGTGGCATGTTTGGGGGAGGATGCACTATAAACTAAATGAACTTCTTTGTAAGACAATAAAGAAAGGTAAAATTTTGGGAACATGGTAAGAAAAGGAGCCCCCCCTCACTCTAAAGTTTGGTTGAAGCATCTTACTAAGAATCAAGAATTCTAGTGCAACTAGCACCTTCTCACAGTGTTTCTCCCATCACAGCTATAAACCTGCATTTTTTTTAATATCTCACCAGAAACCGTATTTACAGTAAATGACATATCCTAAACCCCTTGTGCAACTCTCGTGGCTCCAGGTCTTACTTTACCAGATTATAACCCTACTCAAGGCTTCTCCAGAGCCACCCTGTAATTTCACTTATCAAAGAGAGTGGGGAGGGAATAAAAAGTTTCTTAGCAACTCTTTGAGATGTAACTTGAGAGTCACCAAAATAGTACATATGGCTAATGCTAAGACACTTAATTACACATCTCTCTTGAGAAAGCCATACCTATACTCAGGCATGTCTTATTTCTCTCTTTGAGCATCTCTCTTTCTCCTATCCATCATGCTTAAAATCTATGTTAAAACAGCCTTTTAATAAAATGCAACTCTTCTTTGAGAAGACAATAACAATGGTCTTGGGTGTGCTTCACTCTTTCAATGAGCACCTTGCTTTCTATTTGTAATAAATCTCAACTGTATTTCATACTATCTGGACCTGAAGTTCTTTTCTGTGTAAAAGACACAGATACAGTTTTATCTGAGTCAACATTCCTAAAAATCTGAAGGCATTTCCCGGACTGCTGAGGATGACAGTGTGGAGTTGAGTCTGTCCCTGTTGCTGCTGCTGGCATTTGTCATATTATCAAGTGTTACTTTGTTTATCAAATATGTAATGAGCAGCTACTGTGACAGCATGCACAAGACCCATGCAAACTCAAACCAGAAAAAAACCAGCGTAGAAGTGGAGAAATGGTTAAGAAGCCCCAGCCTTAGCTGAGGAACTATTGACAGCTGATCACTGCTAGGTGAGGGAGAGTTGGTCTTCTTTAAGGGAGTGATGCTAGATAGACTGACCAGTGGATGAACTCACATCGAGGAAGATCTGGGGACACAAACTTGACTCAAAAGGCCTTAACATATGTGACAGAATGCATGAAATCCAATGGGAAGGCAATGTGTAAGAGTGCAGATAGGGGAGAGGATCTAAAATGATTAAGATATATGGTGTGAAATGCATAAAATTTTAATTAAAAATATATATTAAAAATGAAATAAAATAAAAATTTAAGATAGGTAATGATCATGCACCTCCTCTCCTGGCTTTTATAATCTTTCTGCCCCCTCTTCCACAATGATCCCTGAGGCCTGAGTGGGTGAAGTTTAATATAGGAATCCTTTCTAAGGACCCATACTCTGCAGTCTCTTATTCTCTGCACTTTGGCCATTGTGATCTTTTGTGTTCATTGCCCTCTGTTGTATGAGGGAACTTCATTTATGAGAGCTGAAAGACACAGGGTCTTACAGTCTCCTATGACCTTGCTCATATGAACCTACAGCAATGGTGTCAGCATGCATAAGACCCATGCAAACTCAAGCAGACAAAACCTAGCATAGAAATGGGCACCAGGCCTCAATCTTAGCTGAAGAACTATTGGCAGCTGATTACTACTGGGTGAGGGAGAGCTGATCTTCTTTAAGGGAGTGACTCTAGATAGGCTGATGAGACCCCAGTGGATGAACTTTCACTGAGGGACATCTGGGTACACTAACTTGAGAGAATGCATAAAATCCTATGGGAGGGTACGAATGGGGGGTATAATGATTAAGATGTTTTGTATGAAATACACAAAAATTCAATTAAAATAAACAACAAAAGATAGATAATGAGCTTTAAGGGCTTTAGGACTCCTCATGAGGTATTGACTGAGCAACAGACATGAGGAAGGCACTCTACAGAGAAAACTGACAAGAACAGAGGTTGATCTAAGACAGAAAATTTTAGATCTAGTGAGTCTTGATTTACAAAGGAGACACCAGAGAGTAAAACCAATAGGCTAGTCAGAGTGCCACAGAGCTTAGTTATGAACAGATGAGGTTAACAGTTCCAGACTTATATTCCTTCCCATAGAGTGGGTCTCAAATCCAATCAGAAACCTGTTGATTATCCCCAAAAGAGTCATGCCTCTATTGAAGCAATGGATATATCTTGCTTGGCAGATCAATATTGTAGTATATATGGACTACAACTGGGTAAGACAGTTGATAACGCCACCCCCCAACAGTTGGCATAGCACCTTATGTACTATAAATGCTAGTCATCAAGGAGGACACTTTCAGCTCAGTTACAGGTTGATTTCTCTGTGTCTTGTATCCACAGTGTGTGATGTCTTTGGTAATAGGATCTTAGCATCTAGTTCTGTGGATAGTCAAGAGTAGTAGCAATAGCTTTATTGTTTGGAGAGCTTCTAGGGGATCCTTTGTCAACAAACTGTAGAGAAACATCCCAAATCTGGCACTCAGACTTTCCATTTAAAACCTATGGCTTACACTGGGTATGATGATATGAGCCTTTAACCCCATCCCTCAGGAAGCAGAGACAGGCAGATCTCTGTGAGATCAAGGCCAGCCTGGTTCACATTGTGACTTCCAGGTGGGCTGGGACTAGGGAAACCCTGTCAAAAAAAAATACTTTGGGGAGCAGCATTGTACAGCCATTAGGGGTACTTCTGTTCAAACTTTCTTATTAGACTTTTAGTTAGCTTATAAAGTAGTAGGTTACTACCTGGCTTTTCCATACATCCTAAGTTTTCATTGGACCTCCCAATCCCCCATCATCTCATATCATTTAATTTTTTTAATGTCTTACACTTTTTTTAATGTGTATGAGTGTACTGCCTGCATGTATGTGAGTGCACACGTGTTGTGCAATGCCACAGAGGTCAGAAGAGGGCTTTGGATTCCCCTGGAACTGGAGTTAAGGGTGGTTCATAGCCACCATGTGGGTGCTGGGAATCGAACCCAGGTCCTCTGCAAGAGCAGTCAGTGCTCTTAACCACTGAGCCATCTCTCCAGCCCCTATCCCATCTCAATTAAACCTTTCCATTCCTAATATATGCCCTCTCCACTTTCATATCACGTGTTTTATTACCTGCCCTCCCTTAAAATCTACCCCCTCCACTATTTCTCATGGTTCCTTTCTTGATTCTTGCTCTATAGGCACTTACTCCAACTTAAACACAGTAATCTAAAATTTTGAAGTTAGATTCCCATGGAGAAAATATATAGCATTTGTCTTTCTGGACCCAGATAACCTCACTTAGTATGTTTTCCAGGTCCATCAATTTCCTGAAATTTTTATAATTTCAAATTATTTACTGCTGAATAGAATTTCATCATATATATGAACCACGTTATCATTATCTATTCATCACTCAATAGACATCTAGATTAGCTCCATTTTCTAACTATTGTGACTATACTTCAATGAACATAAATGAACAGGTATTTCAGCTGTACATTACAAAATCTTTCAGGTATATGCCCAGGAATGGTATAGCTGGGTCGTATGGTAGTTCTATGTTGACTTGTTGAGAAACCTCCACACTGATATCCATAGTGGCTACACCAGTTTCCACTCCCACTAATGGTGAATAAGAATTCTTCTTTATCCATATTCATGGCAGCAATTATTTGTTTCCTTTATAATAACCATTCTGAATGGGGTAAGATGGAAATTCAAAGTAGTTTTGAATTCCATTTCCCTAATGGCTAAGGATGTTGAACATTTTTAGGGTATTTATTAGTTAGTTGAATTTCTTCTTTTCAGAACTCTCTGTTCCATTCCATGGTGTATTTTAATTTTTTGATTTATTAGTTCACAATTTCATATATGTATGTAATGTATTTCCACCATATCCTCCATTAACTTCTCTTATTCCCCTCCCCCTATACAAAAGCTTGTTTTCTCTAAAAACTTCAGTGAAAAGTGTGTGATATCTTCAGCACATAGCTGATTTTTTTGTTTGGAGCATTTATTTTATTTTTTTCTTTGTATACTCTAGGTGTTAATCTTCTTTCAGATGCATAACTGGCAAAGGGTTTCTCCCGTTTTGCTAGTGTCGTTTCACTCAATTGACCATTTCCTTTGGTGTACAAAAGCTTTCATTATCAAATATTCTTTGGTAATTTCATACATGAAATCACATTTAGATCATATCCATTCCCCACTACTCTCCTCCAACTCCTCCCAGACACCTTCCCACATTCTTGTCCCAATTTCATTTCTCTTCCTCCTCTTCCCCCTCCCCCCTCCTACCCCATCATTGAATTCTGTACTCTCAATTATCTTTGGGTCTCCCATGGGGAAACTGTAATTGGCTCTGAAAAGTAAAGAACAATCAAGGAAACCCCTTGGGCCTCTCCTTGGAACTGAATCACAGTCCGATTCCACCATCCGTCTACTGCTTTAACTTCCCCTCTCTTCTATCCCCTATCTTTAATTTTAGACATTCACAAGGCCAGTGTCCTCTTCCCTATGATATGAACATTGGTCTTTCCCCAGAGATTTTCTTTTTCACATTTGTCTAACCTACTTTTCTTTGCTTTCATTATATTTCCTCATGTTGTATGTGCAAAAACCATAACCTGCCTCGTTTTTTATTTCTCTTGAATTATATACTTGAAATTCAATGTTTGCCAGTTGAGATGGGTTAATTCATATATCCCCTTCCAAATTTTGAAGATTTCGCCTAATATTAGGGACACCTTGTACTATATAAGTCACACAAACAGTCTTAATATTCCAGGGGCTTCTGGACCAACATCTATGTATTTCCAATACACTTGACATATTCTAAAAATTCGGGGTGATCTTTATTTGGATTGTTGGATTTCTTATAATTTGATCAAACCCTCTGGCTTTGGTACCCCTTCCTTTAGTCCCACTAGAATGCATTGTCTGTAGCAATCCACTTTAGTCATTCTCTCTTGTTTGGATTCTAATTATGGTCTTCTGATGGAGGAGCCTCTGTAGGCTCAGTATTCTATGCAGGTTCTTTGTTCCAGCACATACATTGTATTTTATTTCAGATAAACATGACCCAGCCTTAATACTAGCCAGTTGATTAAAAAAACACCATGAGAATCATTGAATGAGCTATGCCAAATCAAGTTCTTTTGTTTTGTGATTGTGTTTCTAAATCATATTTTAGTGTGCTTTGTTTTTCTGTACCCAGTCATCCCATATTATTAAAGGGAGATTCTGCGTATCTCTGCTGGAGTACAATTAAGGATTTTCATTATGACTAAGACTTTTCACTTTAATTACTGTAATAAAAATATATGTTAACTTATTTCCATATTTATCAAGCTATAGAAGAAGCAAATTCATTAAAAAACAGGTATCCATGGCTACAATTGCAGCCTGCATTAAGCATGTAGGAAGAAAATATGGGGGTCCAAATTTACATAGAACATAATAAACATCTGAATAATTAAATGGTGTGTAAATTATAAGCTTGGCAGTAATAAGAATAGGCAACACCATCATTTGATCCAAAAATATTTTAAATAAATTTCTAAAAATATATCCAAAATATTAAATAAAAATAAGTTGAAAAGACATCTTATCAGACCCAAATAAATCAGTGGGTAATATGTATTCAAAATATTTTAAGCTTATCATCGATGATAAGCTTTCTGTGTGCATGGATCTTCAAAAGCTCTCCTATCTTGCTAATGCACAGAATAAAACTGAAAAGGAATTAATATTAGCAATTGATTTAGGAAATTTCATTTGTATTTAATCTGAAAGCAAATGACATTGGGGAAGTAACCCAACAATTTCTAGAACTAGGAAAAATATCTGGCTTCCTAACATTTATAGTTTATGTATTTACTTATTGATACAGGGTCTCACTATGTTATCACAGCCCTCAAACTCCTAGGTTCAAGCTATCTCAGCCTCCTGAGCATCTGGGACTGCAGATGTATAAGTTTTTCATTCACAAATGCTACATCTCCTCAATAGCCTTCCCTGTCACCAATCTTTCTTGCAGTTAGTAAGATGTCTACCCAGGTCAAATAATAAGTGGGAAAAATAGGACAAATGAGTCTTTTTCTTTGTATTATCCCTAAATGTCAGGTTAAAGCCTTTCCAGTTGACAGATCTGAGGCTGAGAAAGGGCTATGAACCCAGGAACATCCTACTGGGTATCCATCCTCATTCAAACCTAACTAGAGTCTGTCTTAAAAGGTATTGTCAGGTCGGGCATGATGGTGCACGCCTTTAATCCCAGTACTTGGGAGGCAGAGGCAGGCGGATCTTTGTGAGTTCGAGGCCAGCCTGGTCTACATAGTGAGTTCCAGGACAGCTGGGACTACAAGGAGACCCTGTCTCAAAAAGACAAAGAAAAAAAGGTATTGTCCTGCCATGATATGAAATGTTTTCCAGTCCAACTGGTTTCCTATTGAGTCTTAAAAAGAAAGATGGTTCCTGCCTCAGTTTCATATAATGAAAAACATAGTTCCAGGGGTCCCTTCTTCATCGATGGGAGCTGATGATGCTGTGGGCTCAACATGAAGTGGCAGAAATGAAAATAACAATACTTAAAATAATAAGAAAAAATTAATTAAAAAGCAGATTTCAACACACAGTAGACAAAAATGCAAAACTGGAAATTAAGGTAATAGAAATCATGAAGCTGAAGAACAAATAGAGGCCCCAACCCTATCAAAAGAACTATTGTCAACTGATTACTGCTGGGTGAGGGAGAGTAGATCTTCTTTAAGGGAGTGACTCTAGACAGGTTGACCATACTAGAGTGGATGAATTTGCACACCAAGGAACATCTGAGTGCAAATGCTTGACTGGATAGGACTTAATATATAAGATAGAATGCATGAAATCCAGACAAGGGGGATATGATGGGTGTGGATGGAGGGATCTCAATTTGATTAAGATCTATTACATGAAATGCACAAAACTCAATAAAATATTAAAAATAAATACATAACATAAAAATAACATAAAAAGTACTGTAGAAAACTCCAGACGTGGTGGTATGTGTCCTTAATTCTAGTCCTTGAGAGGCAGAGGCAGGTGAATTTTTTCAAAATAGATGCCACCTTGGCTCATGCTGTAACTTCTAGGAAAATTGTGACTAGGGAGACCCTGTCAAAAAATAATCAAAAACAAAACAAAAAAAGTGCTGCAGAAAAGTGAACATATACAAAGACCCAGGACCAATGTGGGGGTCCTGGAAGTGAGGAGAAAGTGACAATGGAAGAAACCACAGCCAAAAACTTGCCAAGTTTATGAGATAGAAGAGTGTAACATTCAAAGGCATCAACAAAATCAAAGAGAACAAACTCAACAAGATCCATACCAAGCATATTAAGATCACACTAGAGAAAACCTAACAGAGAGAGAAATTTGAAACCACCACAAAAAAGTAACTCTTCTTGTCAGGAGAATCTTGATGACTGTCATTTTTCATATTAGAAACTTTATTATCAGAAAATAAGTGTTGGTGTGAAAAACTTTGAGCTATTAAGCACTGCTCATGGGACTGTACAATGGTACATTTTCTAGGCACAGCATAAAAAAAGGAAAACAGAGTATAATAGGATCCAGAAGTTCCACGTTAGGGTATTACTCAAAATAATTGAAAGCAGAGTCTCTGAGAGGTAGTTGTCAAACCACATTGGTATTAGCATTATTCAGAACAGCTAAAATAGAAAATACTCAAAGGTGAACTCATAGATTACTAGATCAGAAAATGTAGTACAGGCATAGAATTCACTGTTACTCAGCCTTCAAAAAGATAGGAAGTTTTTATATTACCTAGAATGTAGATGAGCTGAATGTATGGTGTGACAAAAGCCAATGGCAAAGTTAAAATGTAGTATGATAATATTCTTCTGAAGCATTTAAACTAGTCAAAATTGCCAAGGTTGGTGATTAGAGTAGACAAGGAGGTATTTTCCTGGTCCAGTCTGAATTAGATATAAAGATTTTACAGGTGGATGGTGATGAGAGCTATATGAGACCATAAATGCACTTAATACAACCACATATGCATTTAGATGTGCCTTGCTAGCAGTGATGGCCTTTGATCGCTATGTGGCCATCTGCTGTCCCCTCCAGCATGTTTTCATCATGCATTCCTAGGCATGTGTGTGGATGGCAGTTGCTTCCTGGACTAGTGTTCTGGCTAATGCTCTGCTCCAGCCCACACTCAATCTTCAGCTGCCCTATGGGAGAAACATAGTGGACCACTTCTTCTGTGAGGTCCCTGCTCTGATAAAATTGACATGTGGTGACACCACTACTAGTGACCTTGCCCCACCCTTGGGAGCCATTCCTTATAGAACAATGGCTCCCCTGATTGTGCTCATCTCTTACACCTTCATCACTAGGAGTGTGCTGAAGTTGCCTTCAGCTGAGGGAAAATACAGGGCATTCAATACATGCCGTTCCCATTTGCTAGTTGTCACCCTGTTCTACAGCCCATGCACCTACATGTACCTCCAGCCATCACCCAACAACACTCAGGCAAAATTCATGTTCTTTTTATACGGTGTCATCACACCAGTGCTCAGTCTACTCATCTACACCCTGAGAAATAAGGATGTGAAGGAAGCATGGTAGAGAATACTACCATCCCAGAGTTGGGGAGAATGTTTCAAAGCCAGATGATGTCTGCCTGCCTGTCTCCTGAAACAGTGCCTGAATCAGTGTAGGCAGGCCTGTTTTTCCAAATAGAGAGGTACTAGACAGTGTTCCTGCTTCTCTAGGTCAGCTATCCTGGTGACAACAGAGTCTATTTTGGCTAGAATCTTCTATCTTTTACGGTTTCAAATATGGCACTGTGTTTTTACTGAACCTTCCCAGATGTCTCACTCTTCACAGAATATGGGCATCGAGGTCCCAATATCTATGCAGTACTGAAGAGCTTTGCCTGTAAATCTTTTATCACTGCTCCCATTAATACATGTTATTCACAATCTTTCACTGAAAAATTTTGGAGTAGACCTAAATATAACTTTTAAGCAGATTTTCACTGGTTGTTTCATCCACTCAAACCTATCTCTAAAAATCTCATGTTGCCCCTTCCTCAAATATCTTACCACCGTTCAACTACTCCTTCCCTCAGTTCATACATGGGAATAGAATTAACTTGTTTACATGACAATCACTTTAATGTCACCATCGTAAATTTATTTTCTCAAATAATTTATGACAATACACTGTATGCTTATAGATATGTATTTGTGAGTCACTGCCTGCTTGTGCTTAATTTCTCCATTTCATCATATAATTTTATAGATTAAAAATAGTCCTCTTGATCCAGTACCCACATGGCAACTAACAACCACCCATAACTCCAGTTCCAGGGGATCCGACCCTGTCTTCTGACCTCTGCAGGCATTGCAGGACACTGATACCTACCTACATGCAGGCAAACACTCATATACAAAAAATTAAAAAAATATTTTTAAAAATAGTCCTCTTGTTTTGAATATTAATAATGCACATGAGGTTCTATATGCCTAAGACATTCCTGACATGGAGCAGCAGCTGAATGGATCCATAGTTGGCTCTCTTCATTGGGGTACTGTCAACTTTTGATCTTTATAACCTAAGAAGATTTTACTTCACTGGTGAGCTTAAAGGGAAACTTTTCATAGTGCCACATTGGTTTCTACTCACACTATTGTTTGAAGCAGATATTACCAGAAACTGGACTGAATTTCTTCTGCTCTAAAACCTTCCTGGTTCAAAGCAACATTCTATAGACATAGCCAATGCTTTACTCACAGTGAAAAATCTGGTTCAATGTGATCCTTTGTCACTTCACTAACTTTTCCAACAGAACAAACAGTTCAAGGTTTCAAGTCATATCCCTGTTAGTTCTTATATTAAATGCAAAAACAGGTCTAACTTTTATGACTTGGAAAACCAAACAAATATACTTTTCCCCTGGAATTCTGAGAACATTACTACAGCATAGGTAATAAATTAAATATGAGGTAAATATGGAACTTTCAACTGTATCTTAAGAGCCATGTCTCCTAAAGGTCTCTATCCCCCTTGTGGTTACATTATGAAAAAAATTATTGGAATGGAAAGCTTGTTTATTCCTTAATCATGCATGAAGGTCCCAGAAGCAACAAAGGCTTTTACATCCTCTGAGACCTTGAACCAAAGTACAGATGAAAACCATATAGTCAATTTTACATAATTTTATGGTTAGCACCTGGGCTCTATGTTTCTTTTCATGAAGGGCCATATTATCTTAGAAAATTCCTTCCTTATTTCTCTTGGCCAACATATCTTACAAAGTAGATATCCCAGGCATGAGTCAGGACATCTTCCACCTTTTGATTTATAGCAAGGCCAGACTAATTGGGCTAGGACCCAGTCAAATGGTCATTACAGTTCACAAAAACAGATATCATTGGCAGAAGTTTAAATTTCTGACACGTTTGGTCTACACTTTTCTTGGACTAATTGGACCATGTGCCTCATTAAACCATTTGGGGAACTTTCCATTCTTTTAGGTTTTTGTTTCTTTTGTTTTTGTTTGTCATTTTGTTGGTTGTTTTTTGAAAAGGTCTCCCTAGTCACAGCCCACCTAGAAGTTGCAGCCTACCTAGAAGTCACAATGTGAACAATGTGAACCAGGGTGGCCTTGATGTCACAGAGATCCACCTGCCTCTGCCTCCCAAGGGCTGGTATTAAAGGCCCACACTACCACACCCAGCTTTCATTCTTTTAGTTTTATATCTTTATCAACAATCAGACGTAGTGAGTGGAAGGCATCACAGAGCTTTAAGACTTTACAAAGTAACAAAACACCTCAGAATAGTGAAAACACCACAGAGAAATAAGACATCTCTGAGCATCCTAGGGTTGCATTTCAAGGTATCTACCCAGTAAGTAAAACAAAGGAAACTTCAAATAGCCTAAGCTTATAAGAACATTATATAAGAATACAGCTATAACTTTTCCTTTATCAGTTAAACATCCTTGAAGCTGCAGTAGATTCTTATCACTGTATTAGAAATTAAGCTACTAAGACATCTTCCAAATGCTATACCTGTGCAAATCCAAGAGTCTTTATCCTCACAGTACCCTGGCTACATCACAATATCATTTTCATCATAGTTGTGAATGCCTTCCTGGGCTTTTTTACAGGATTATGAGATGAAATAGCCTAAAATTGAGGGTGATAGACCATGATTTGAGTGGACTGAAACAGCTACCTAACCCCGTGAATGTGCCACACATATGTGGTGGTTTGAATTATAATATGCCCCATAGGGTCCAAGTGTTCGGGCATTTTGTCCCCAGTTGGTGGCACTGTTTAGGGAGGGTCATGGAACCTTAGGAGGTGTGGCTATGCTGGAGGAAGCATGTCACTGAGGGTGGGCTTTGAGAGTTCTTAAGCCTTGCCAGATTTCCAGTCACCCTCTGCTTCCTGTGCCTACTTGAAGATGTGATTGCTCTGTTTTATGCTCTGGCCACCCTTCTGCCATGCCTCCCCACCATGATGGACTCTAACCTTCTGGAACCATAACCTAAATAAACTCTTCCTTTTATACGTTGCCTTGATCAGTGTTTTAAATCACAGAAACAGAAAAGTAACTAATACAACATCTAATAAATGTTCATTAAAACTCTGAAAATCTGGAGAGTACCTGTTCTGGCCTCCCTCACGTGTAGGGGCTGAAATCTAAGCAGACTGCCTGAGAGCACCTGACCTCTGTGGGGTGGTGAGCTTTCCCAAATCATGAGCCAGTACCCAAACCCTTAACTGGGATTACATGAGGCCCCTCCCATGGCCCCAGGGCAGACCTCTGCCCTATGGTAGGGCAAGGTGGAGACCTTAGCAGACAGCCTGAGAGTTCCTGTTCTGGCCTCCCTCTAGTGTAGGGGCTGAGAACTCAGCAGACTACCTGAGGGTGCCAAAATAGAGCCTCCCCTTAGGGAACTTCCCAAATTGTGCTCTGAGTACCCACTAGTAGAGGTCCAAATGTTTAGAAGGAAGCCTGAGTATACCTGACTGGAGCCTGACTTGGACTTCTGTGGGAGCTCCCTGAGTAGCTGAGCTGAAGCAATCAGTTCCCTCCAAAATAAGATCTGAGAGAACCTGAAACCTAGACCAACTAGCTTTACATAACCAATAAGAAAACAACCAAGGCACACCAATAATACAAACAGAATCAAACTTAAACTCAACAAAAGACTTGATTTTGATACCAGAATCACAAACAAGAAATTCACATGCCAAAATCACAATGAAAAATAATAAAACAGAAAGCCAAAACACTATGTCCCCACCAAACTCCACCACTCTTGTAGAAGAGTTATCTAAGGAGAACCTCCTAGAGATAACCCAGGACTCAGAATTTAGAAGTACAATCATAAACATGGATCAAGGAACTCCATGAATTTAAAGCACACAAACGACTAAATCAAAGAACTAAAAGAAGATAGTGATAAACTTCTGAATGAATTCACAAAAGAGAAATATTGAAGAAAACTCAGGCTGAAATGCAGAAGGAAGTGAAAAACTGAATAAGCCAACTTGAAACAAGGGAAAGCCTCACCACTAGAATGAATGAGATGGAAAACAGAATATCAACACTGGAGGATAAAGGTGAAGAACTGGACTGCTCAAGCAAAGATTTTGAAAAAACTTTTTAAAGGGATGGAATATGCAGGATATGTGGGTCACCATGAAAAGAGCAAATCTGTGTGTCATAGGCATAGGAGGAAAAGAAGAATTTCAGGTTAATGGTATTGACCAGATCTTAAACAGGACTGTGGAAGAAAATTAAGGAAAGACATCACCATACAAATACAAGAAGCACATAGAACACCAAATAGACAGGATCAGAAAAGAA
>NW_008328000.1:607534-631466 GCF_000622305.1 Nannospalax galili
AGTGTAAACTATGAAAGCCAGAAGAGCCTGGACCAAGATATTTCCAGTTCTAAATGACCATAGATGCCAGCCCAGAATAATTTACTCAGCAAAAATGTCTACTATAATTGAGAGGGAAATAAAAATCTTCCATGACACAAATAGCCTGAAAGAATGCATGTCCACAAAACCAGCCCTTCAAAGAATACTTGAAGCAATACAAAAAACAGAGAAAGAAACACCTATACCCCATGGGCAATGAAAGAAACTAAATAAAGGTATCATTGTGGACACACAATTAGACAAAGAATGCAAACAGTAGTCAAAATGATGGCAACCAATACACATCTTTCTGGTATAACTTTTAATATCAATGGACCGAACTTCCCAGTCAAGGCACAGGTTGTTTGGATTAAGAATGGATTAAGAAATAAAATCCACCTTTTGTTGTCTGCAAGAAACCCGTCTTACCTTCAAGGACAGGCAGTACCTTAAGTTGAAAGGATGGAAAAGAATATTTCAAGTAAATGGCACTAAGAAATGACCAGGGCTTGAAAAAATAGGCTTCAAACTAAAACTGAGAAGAGATAAAGGGGGCCCAAACTCAGTAATAGTAGGGGACTTCAATATGCCACTGTCTCCATTACACAGGTCAACTGGACAAAGAATAAACAGAGAGACGTCTGAATTAAACGATACCATTCATCAAATGGACTAACAGACATCTTCCAAATATTCCACCCAAACACCAAAGAATACACTTTCTATTCAGCAACCCATGGAATTTACTCAAAAATTGACCACATACTGGTACACAAAACAAACCTCAACAAACCTACCTCAACAAATACAAAAAAAATTAAAATAATTCCATGAATTCTATCAAACTACAATGTAATAAAGCTCAAAATCAACACTGGAAGAAGCCCTAGTCACCACACAAATTCATGACGATTAAACAATACACTCCTAAATGGTGAGTGGGCCAAAGGAGAAATTAAGGAAGAAATAAAAGAATTCCTAGAATTCAATGAAAATGACAACACAATACAACAAAACCTCTGAGACACTTTAAATGCAGTCCTAAGAGGGAAGTTTATAGCTCTAAGTGCCTACATTAAAAAATAGGCCAGACATGGTGGCACACGTCTTTAATCCCAGCACTCGGGAGGCAGAGGCAGGCAGATCTCTGTGAGTTTGAGGCCAGCCTGGTCTACATAGTAAGTTCCAGGACAGCTGGGGCTACAGGGAGACCCTGTCTCAAAAAAGACAAAAAAAATTAGAAAGAGCCCAAATAAATGACCTAACATTGCAAATCAAGACACTGAAAAGGCAAGAACAGATGAAACCCAAACCCAGCAGAAGAGAATAATAAAAACCAAAGCAGAAATTAATGAAATAGAAACAAAGAAAACAATACAAAGAATCAGTGATACTAAGATGGTTTTTTGAAAAGCTAAGTAAGATAGACAGGCCCTTAGCCCAGTTAACCAAAAGAAAGAAAGAGGAAATCCAAATCAACAAAATCAGAGATGAAAGGGGAAACATCATAACAGACACACAAAAGATCCAGAACATTATAAGGGAATACTTTAAAAACCTATACTCTATCAAATTTGAAAACCTAAAAGAAATGGATGGATATCTAAAATCATGGGAACCACCAAAGTTAAACCAAGAAGAGATCAACAGCTTAACCAGACCTATAACATATAAGGAAATTGAATCAGTAATACAGACCCTACCCAGTAAAAAAGCCCAGGCCCAGATAGAATTATACTAGACATTTAAAGAAAACCTCTAAACAACACTATTTAAATTATTTCAAAATGATAGAAACAGAGGGAGAACTCCCAAATTCATTCTATGAAGCCAGCTTCACTCTAATACCCAAACCAGGTAAAGACACAACCAAAAAGGAAACTATAGACTTCGATGAACATATATGCAAAACTTCTCAACAAAATACTTGCAAACCACATACAGAGGTACATCAAAAAGATCATCCACCATGATCAAGTGGACTTTATCCCAAAGACGCAGGGATAGTTCAATATACAAAAGTCAATAAAGGTTATCAATCATATAAATGGACTCAAACAAAAACATCATTATCTCAATAGATGCAGAAAAGACTTTTAACAAAATTCAGCATGCATTTATGATAAAAGCTCTAAAGGGAACTGGACTGGAAGGAACATACCTCAACATAATTAAAGCTACAAACCCACAGCCAACATCATTCTAAATGGAAAGAAACAGGAATCACTTCCATTAAAATCAGGAACCAGACAAGGATGTCCCACTGTCTCTATTCCTTTCCAGTGTAGCACTTGAAACTCTTACTAGAGCAATAAAACAAGAGAAGGAAATTAAAGGAGTACTAATTGGAAAAGAAGAGGTCAAATTATCCCTTTCTGCAGACAATATAATACTATACCTAAGAGATCCCAAAAGTTCCACCAGAAAATTAGAACTGATCAGCACTTTCAGTAAAGTGGCAGATTACAAAATTAATCTACAAAAATCATTAGCCTTTCTATACACCAATAGCAAGCAATTGGAGAAAGAGTACATGGAAACCCTTCACAAAAGCTGCAAAAAATTAATAATAATAATTAATAATAATAAAATTCTTAGAATAAACCTGATCAAAGACATCAAAGATCTCTATAACAAAAATTTTTAAATCTTTAAAGAAAGAGGTTGAGGAAGACACCAGGATATGGAAGGACCTCCCATGCTCATAGATTGGAAGAATTAATATTGTTAAAATGACCATCCTACCAAAAGCAATATATACAGTCACTGCAATCCCAATCAAAATCCCCATGACATACTTCACAGAATTTTTTTAAAATCCTTAAATTCATATGGAAGCATAAAAGACCCCAGATAGCCAAAGCAACCCTGAGCACCAAGAGCAACACTGGGGGGATTACTATACCAGATCTCAAAGTACACTAAAGAGCTATAGTCATAAAAACAGCACAAAAAGAGACACATAGATCAATGGAACATCACTGAAGAGCCAAACCTGAGTATATGCAATTTCAGCTACCTGATATTTGATCAAGGTGCCAAGAACACACAATGGAGGAAAGATAGCATCTTCAACAAATGGTGCTGGCAAACTGGATCTCCACCTGTAGAAAAATGAAACTGGATCTTTATCTTTCACCTTGCACAAAAGTCAACTCCAAATGGATCAAAGACCTCACTGTGAAACTTAAAACCCTTGAAACTATTAGAAGAAAATATTGGCAGTAACCTAGAAGATATAGGTGTAGGAGAAGATTTTTTTAAACTAAACAGCAGTTGCTCAGGAATTAAGGTCCACAATCAACAAGTGGGACCTTATTAAACTAAAAAGCTTCTGTACAGCAAAAGAAACAATCAAGAAAATGTAGAGAAAACCCACAGAGTGGGAAAAATCTTCACCAGTGACACATCTGACAGAGGTTTAACATCCAGAATATATAAAGAATTCAAAAACCAAAAAAG
Source organism: Nannospalax galili (assembly GCF_000622305.1). Lineage (NCBI taxonomy): Eukaryota > Metazoa > Chordata > Mammalia > Rodentia > Spalacidae > Nannospalax > Nannospalax galili. The sequence continues at coordinate 611,018 of NW_008328000.1, forward strand.
CAAAGAAAGCAAATGATCTGATCGAAAGATGGGCTAAAGATCTAAACAGAGTTCTCAAAGGAAGAAATAAAGATGGCTAAGAAACATCTTAAAAAGTGTTCAATATTGTTAGTAATTAGGGAAATGCAGATTAAAACCACCTTAAGGTTTCACCTTACCCCAGTCAGACTGTCTAGGATCAAGAGAACAAATGATACCAAATGCTGGTGAGGATGTAGAGAGAAGGGACCACTCATTCACTGCTGGTGGAATTGCAAACTTGTGCAATCCCTATGGAAATCAGCATGGAGAACTCTTTAAAAAACTAAAAATGAGGATTCAGGCCTGCAACATGCAGCTGCTGCAGCTTTCCTAGGTCTGGCCTCCTGGTAATAATTTCAAGATGCCAGGGTGTTCCAGTACAAATTCAGGCTCAACTTGTTTTATATTCTTCAGTGGAGTAGAATCTGCTCTCTCTTCCTTAAAAAGCTTCCAGTCCTGCATCAGCTCTGGAATGGACACTGTTTTTAGTGTTGCTTTGGATCTTGTGGAGACTCAGACTGAAGTGAGTAGCGAACACCGTCTGGACAAGGCGATGATTGAATTTGCTAAAATGGATTGCAAACTAAACCATTACGTTAAGGCTGTGCAGTCTACAATAAATCATGTAAAAGAAGAACGACCAGAAAAAATACCAGATTTAAAATTACTGGCAGAGAAGTTTTTGGCTTTACAGGATAAGAATTCTGATGCAGACTTTAAAGACAATGAAAAGTTTATGCAATTTAAGCAACAGCTGAAAGAGCTGAAGCAATATGGTATGCATGCAGACAGAGAGACTGATGGGACAGAAGGAGTTGATGAAGATATGATTGTGACCAGAGCCAAACCAATTTCATCTGCCCCATTACACAGCTGTAAATGAAGAAACCAGTAAAAAGTAAAGTGTGTGGCCACACCTACGAAAAGGAAGCCATTGTTCGCATGATCAAGTCCAAGCACAAGCAGAAGGCGGCCTGTTGCCCTAAAATTGGCTGTAGCCACACAGACAGGAGGATGACTGATCTCATCCCAGATGAAGCCCTGAGAAGGGCACTGGAGAGCCACAACAAGAAGAAAAATCTCCATTCTCAGTAGGAGCAGGCAGCCTGGCCATGGGGACCTCAGCAGCTGGCTCCATGATAATAAGGGGAAACTTGATGGGCTCATCCTGACTGAATGCAGTTTTTTAAGTTATACAATAAAGATGCAAGCACATTTAAAAAAAAAAAAAACTAAAAATGAAACTACCATATGACCCGGTTATACCACTCCTTGGCATATACCCAAAGGACTCATCCTATTGTAGAGACCTTTGTACAACCATGTTTGTTGCTGCTCATTTCACAGTAACTAAGAGATTGGAAGCAACCTAATTGCCCCTCAACTGACACGTGGTTAATGAAAATGTGGTACATTTACATAATGGAGTTCTATTCAGCAGTAAAGCAAAATGAAATAATTTTCAGGTAAATGGATGGATCTAGAAACTGTTATACTAAGTGAAGTAACAGACTCAGAAAAACAGAAAACATATGTGCTCCCTCATTTGTGGATCCTAGCATCAAATCCTTATAAGTGAGTGCATATCCTGATACAACTGCAGGGACCAGGAATATGGAAGGGAAACAGGGAGGTAAAGGGAAAGAAGGAACCTGAAAGACAATAGTAGGATAAAGGTGTTACTAAGGGAGAAATATGTGAAAAGGGGGTAGTTATGGGGGGAAGCTATACAAAGAACTATGTGAATAAGGGGGGGGGATTCTCCAGATACACAATTAAAAAAAGCCTTAAGCACAGAAGGAACTCTATGGGGATGGAAGAAAGCCCTTCCAAAAGGTTGCCACCAGTGCCAGAGGTGGGTTGCCCCCTATGAGCTGTTGGCCTAAGGAACACTAGAGGTCCCCCAAACAATAATGGCCATTGCCAATAATGTTGGTTGTATACTGGAAGTGGAAGGAAAACCCTATTGCTGAAGGCACTGCATGTTATGAGTGTGGGAGAGGGAGAAACAAGCTTGGACTAAGCTGGAAACTCCCTGCCACTGGATGGGAGGTTTTCATGGTGCCAAAAGGAAATAGTCAGATGACTGGAGAATAGTCCCCTATAATTCTCCTCAATGACAGACCCCATGTATTGCACTAACAGCATACCAAACAAGATGTTCCTGCTGGCCCCAGTGGGAAGCCACTGCAATTGTTTTGTTAGATGGATGTGATGCACCTGCTAAAGTACCATCCAAGCATTTGTGTTTTCACCCATAGGTTGTTATTATAGCAGTTACTATTTAGATGTTCTTGCTTCTTGCTATTTGTGTTTTTATAGTAAATGGAATCCTACTGAAATGGGCCAACAGCCCATGGAAAACAAACAATGCAGAGACACAAAAGTTCAGTGCCTTTCTGCAATGGGAGGAAGATCATCCCATGCCCACCACCCTCTCCAAGGTTCAGGACTTTTGCGGAAGAGGTTGTCAGAAAGAATCTAAGAACTAGAGGAAGGGGTGAAGTGTTAGCTGGAAGTTCCTTCCAACCACTATGCTGGCAAGCTATAGTCACACCTCCTTCCCATGTTCATCAAGGAGTCGGGGGGGGGGAGTCAGTTACCCCTCCTACCCAATCAGTCCACCTTAGCTGCATGTGGGGAAGGAGTTAAGGATATATAAGCTGAGAACACCATGAGGCACCTCTCTCACCATTTTGTGTAGCTGTCAGGAAGTCACAGGATCCATATTTGAGTGTGGACTTTCCAGTGTATCCTTAAATGGGGGGGTACCCACTCTTTTGTAAATAAATCCCCACCCTATGCTCTGTTGGCAAGCTCAATAAACTAGTTAGTATTAAAAAAAAAAAAAAAAAAAAAAAAAAAAATAAAAACAGAGGTCACAGACTAGTTCCGTGATAAAAATTTATACTATATATGTATATCCTTGGAGGAAGTGCCAGTGAAGTATAATAAATAATCTTTCTTGTCCTCCCAGACCTATTACAATTCAATTGTTTTGACTTATTAGCTTTGGTGTTTGATTTTGATTTTTTTTTTTTTGGTCTTTTTGAGACAGGGTCTCCCTGTGACCCCAGCTGGCCTCGAGCTGAGTGGACTGGGCTGGCCTCAAACTCAGAGAGCTCTGCCGGGCTCTGCCTCCCAAATTCTGGGATTGAGGACATGTACCCCCATACCCAGATTTAGTCTTTGATTTCTTATCCCTACTTTTCCATGCTTAAACTTCATTGCATGTATATTTTTATGTAACCTGCTTCAAGTTATTTCTGGAAAAAATGTGTTAAAAATTGCCTCTCTTTGGAATAATAAAAATATTCTAAGATAAAAAATAAATAAAAATAAAAGTGAACCTGAAAAAAAAAACTCTGAAAATCCACAAAAGAGAATCCACTACTATTCCCCTTTCAGGACAGCCCACTCTAATATTTTGCTTTGCTTAAACTTCTTAAACTGTATTATTCAATTAAATTCTTTCAAGAAGACAAGAGTTGAGAAAACTCCTTCATACAGCAGCACAATGGCACATTCCATCTTTGAATTTTATCTTTCTCATGGGAAGGATGCATTAAAGTCAAGACCAATGCCTCTGTAGAGAGTTTTGGTAAAGATATCTTATGTCTGCTGATCTGGGTCTTATTACAATGGAATGCTTCTATCAAATCAGAATTATTGGGATAGTGACGGTGGGAGTTTCCTGAATTTCCAAAAGTAGACAACCTGAAATAAGAGTTATCATGAGACATGGTGATCTGTAGGATCTCATTGGTCAAGTATAATTGAGAAAAATGCATCACAGAGCCCCATGACTACAGAATAATTTTATTTGTAACATTGGCGCAGCAGAAGTCAAAATCCAGAGTCTCCTTAAGCTAAACTAAGTATTAATGTTTCAGACTTGTATTAGACAAAGTTCTCTACAGAAACATAACTGATAAAATGTACACACATATATACATATATATGTATATATATACAGAGATTTATTTATTATATTAGCTTACAGGATAGAGTCCCAGTAGTCCAACAATGGCTGTACCACACTGGAGAGGCTGAGAATCCATAGTTGCTCAATCCACAAGGCTGAATGTCTCAATAGTCTCAAATCTGGCACTGAAGGCCTGAGGAATTCCTGGAGATCTGCTAGTCTTCAATCTATGTTTGAATCAGAAGAAGTTGGTCACAGCTGCAAGAGGAACTCAACAGTGAGAGAGAAGGCAAGCAGGCAAAAAGCAAAAGCTCCCTTCTGCTTTCTCCCGTGGCATTTTATAAGGGTTGTCATCAGAAGGTAACATCCATATTTAGGGTGGGTCTTCCAGTTTCAAATAATCCACTCAAGAAGTATTCTCTCATTTCAGTTAATCCTAGATCCAATCAAGTTGACATCCAGGATTAGCCATCACAAGACTGTTCCATTTCTACTTCTCCCAGAAACATTAACGATGACCATAACCTTGGCAACATATCTGAAGTACAGTTAAAGTCCTTAGCATTGGACTTGATCCAAAAAATAAACATTCTAAAAGGGCAATTAGATTAATTTAAAAAGCAACAGTTTCTTCCTGAACCATAAACTCTTAGAAAACTCCATTCTAAATAAAAGCATTAGCTTACATTCACTTTGTATTTCCCACTGTAACCTTGATTCCATTTTTACTTGCAAAAAAAATGTGGCATGTTCTCAGAAATGAATAGATTTCAAGACAATGGAGCAATTCCTAATATTGTCAAGTGGACAATGTTTGTCCACTAAGTTATACTGTTCTTTCTCATTTTGGATCTGTTGGGTTAATAAAAGGCATGGTTCACTGCACATTCAGCCCTGTGAGATGTTCCTTTTTCTAGCTAGGAACCTGTTCCCAGAGACCAAGAAACACCTTGTGTGGGGTCCAAACACCTGAATACCCTTTTCAGCCAAGTCTTGGGATAAATGAACTGTGGTATCTAGTAAACATAGAAGTGGAGTAGCTATAGCCACTCTTTTCAGACTGGCCTGTTACCTAGGCCACCACTGTCACATTCATTTTTAAACTTATTACCAACTAATATTTCATTAGGTTCTATTAGACCATTTTCATACCTGTATCTCATGTACTTTGATCATATTCACCACATCTTTACCCTCTCTTGCCTCCTGTGGCCCTTTCTTCTGGTCCCCTTTTATTGCCCAAATTCAATTTACATCTTTGTCTAAATTATCTTACCCAGACCAATGTCACAGTATTTCACCTGTGTTTTCTTTTCTAGTTTTATATTTCATTGTCTCACAGTTAAGAGTTTAGTATCTGGAGTACTTTTTGAGGTTGTCGTTGTTTTGCTTTTTTGTTTTTTGAGAAAGGATCTCCCTGTAGTCCCAGCTGACCTGGAACTATGTAGACCAGGCTGGCCTCAAATTCACAGAGATCAGCCTCTGCCTGCCTCTGCTTCCCAAGTGCTGGGATTAAAGGCATGTCCCACCATGCCCTGCTTATCTGGAGTAGATTTTTAAAGATAGTACAAGATATCATTCTAGTTTTACCCTTTTACATGTGGACACCCCATATACCCAGTATTATTCATTGCACAGCATGTCCTTGACATAAATGTGTCCTTACATTTTGTCAGGGCCATTTGACTGTCAGCATAAGGCCTATTGTGTAATTTTTTGAGACAGATCGTATGATGCTTCCCACTGGAAAATGCAAATAAGCACAATGAGATATCATCTCTACCAGGTACAGTGATTGCACTCAAATAGACAAAATGATGAATGTTGACAAAGGCATCAAGGAGAATATGTGTTATATATATTTTCATCCTTATGACAAGAGACCTTGGAAAAACAACTAAAAGGGTGATGACCAATTTAGCCTCACAGTTTCAGAAGTTTGCTTGGCTCCACTGCTTTAGCCAGAGCTGTGACTAAACACTGTAGAAAAATGAATGGATGATTCAAACCACAACCTCATGACAATGGAGACACAGAGAGTGAAGCATCAGCCAGGGACAAGATGCACCTTTCCAAGTCACACTCCAAGTGACCAGCTTCATCCAGCTAAATCTTACCACTTTAAAGCCCACTCAGGTGTATGTACTCATCATTAGATTAATGCACTGGAGAGTTAGTATCCTCAAGATGCAATCAGATGTCATTCAATACATGAATCTTTTCATAACATTTCAAATTCAGACTAAAACACTTACATTGTTGACAGGAATATAAATTGGCATAGCAATTCATAGACAATATCTGTGTGTGACCAGTTGTGGTACTTGGTATTAGTCTCTGACTGCTGCAAAATGAGCTTCTTTGATGAGTGGTGACTGGGATATTTGCCTGTAAATATAGGAATACATATTTGCACATGTTAAGAAATCGCATTAGTCTGGTGATGTGAAGCGTTTGGGGGTTTTCCTAGGTATATGACCACTTTGGCCATGTGTATTAGGTTATGTTACAGAACCACACTTGAGTTTCCTCCCTTTGAGTGGGCTAATACCAAGTACCACAACTGGTCACACACAGACATTGTCTATGAACTGCCTAGGCCTAAAGGTCACATCTGCAATGTAACCTCTACACCTAAGGCGCATGGAATATAGAACAGGGATAAAGAAGAGGACATTAAGGAACCAGTTCTTAATAATGAAGCTCCTCATACAGCATAGGGCTAGGAACACAAAAGGTCACAAATGGCCAAAGTGTAGAAATCAAGAGTCTGCTAAATAATGGTCCTTGGATAGGACCCCTTTATTAAACTTCATCCACCTGAGTCTCAGGGACCATCATGGAAGAGGGGGTGGGGAGATTGTAAGAACCAGGGAGGATGTGCATGACCATATGGAAACAGAGTCCTATGAGCTCCTGGGAACCTGCTCATATGCGTCTTTGGCATAGGTGTCAACATACACAAGTCCCATGCAAACTAAGGCAGACAGTAACCCAGCATAGAACAGGGAAAATAAACAACAGACCCCAATTTTATCTAAAGGAATGTTGGCAACCAATTGCTGCTAGATGAAAAAGAGCTGATCTTCCTAAAAGAGGGGAATCTAGATCTAGACTCAGCAGATGGACTTGCACTGGGAACAGCTAGGGGCACTGACAACACAGTGGGCAGTAACAGGGATGACAGAGTATATGGACTCCAGTGGGTTCATGGGCAGCTACGGGAGGGTGGCCAGTGGGGATGGGGGTATAGAGATCATTAAGATTGTTAGATGTTCTGTATGAAATACACACAAAAAATACACACACAAAAATCAGTAACAAAAAAATTAGGGCTCCCCCAGGCTCATTTACCCTCCCACCTCCCTAGCCTGGGTACCAGCTCAGTTCTTGTCTTGGAATTGCAGGCTCCTGGTCTCACCTCTAGGCCCAGAAATCCCCACTGCTTCCTGATCCTTTGCCTCCAGACCAACCTAGTTCCTCCCAGTAGTACCCAGGAGCCCTCAAGGCCTCTTCCTGTCCCCACCTCCCTTTGCATTCCTGGGTGGCACAGCCACCAGCTTCTTGAGACCAGCGTCTTTCCTGGGCCCTGCTCCCAGGCCAGCCCAGCCCCCAAAACCTGAGGGCAGCATCTTTCCAGGAGAAATCCAGACCTTAGGAGAAAGCCTGAGAACATCTGATCCTCATCTGACTTGTGCCTCTGTGGGAAGTCCTCAGGATGAAAGCAATTTGGCCCCTCCAATATAAAAACAAAGACAGAATCTGAAGGCTAGATCAACCAGCTTTTCATGTCCAACAAGTAAACCACAAAGGCACATAAAATTTACAAAAAGAAGCAGACCTAAGTCAACAAAGGAAGGCTTGAGTCTCACACAAAAATCAGAAACAACAAAAGAAATTCACATGTCAAAGTCACAAAGAAAAAATAACATGAAAAAACAAAATAACATATCTGCACCAAATAACAATAGCCCTCTAGAAGAGTACAATGAGAACCCCCTAGAGATAATGCATGACATGGAACTCAAAAGAACGAATATTCAGGCCGAAATGAAGAAGGAAGGGAAACACACAGTAAACCAATTAGAAATGACAGGAGAAAACCTCACAAATAGGATGAATGAAATGGAAAACAGAATATCAAGACTAGAAGATAAAGTAGATGAATTAGACTACTCAAGCAAAGATTATGAAAAATTTAAGAAAACACAAGACTGGAATATGAAAGAATTCTGTGACACCATAAAAAGATGAAACTTATGAATCATAGGCATACAGGAAGAAGAAGAAGAATCTCAAGATAATGGTATGGACCAGATCTTCAACATAATTGTAGAAGAAAATTCCCCAAAATTAAAGAAAGACATGCCTATACAAATACAAGAAGCATATAGAACACCAAATAGACAGGACCAGAAAAGAAACTCTCCACAGCACATCATAATAAAAACATAGTAAACGTACAGAACAAAGAGACAATACTGAAACCTGCAAAAGAAAAACAACAAGTCACATATGAAGGAAAACCCATCAGGATTACAGCTGACTTTTCAGTGCAAATTATGAAAGGCAGAAGAGCCTGTACCAAAGTATTGCCAGTTTTAAATGACCACAGATGCCAAGAGCTAATGGAAAGCAATTCAATGAAGGTTTAACTGTGGAAATGCAGCTATATCAAGAATGTAAACAGAAATTAAAATGACAATATTCAATACACATCTTTCATTAATAACTTTAAATATCAATGGACTGATCAGTCAAAAGACACAAACTGATTGGATGGATTGAGAAACAAAACCCATCTTTTTATTGTCTGCAAGAAAGCTATCTCACTTTCAAGGACAGGCACTAGCTGAAGGTGAAAGAATGGGAAAAAAAAATACCAAGTGAATGGTACTGAGAAAAAAAGCAGGCATTGCAATTCTAATATCTGATAAAATAGACTTTAAAAGAAATCAGAAGAGATAAAGAGGGCCACTTCATTCTGATCAAAGGAACAATAAACCAAGAAGATATTACAAGCATGAACATATATTCACCAAACTCTGGTGCACCCAACTTAATAAAAACAGTACTACAGGACTTTAAGACCCAGGTTAATCTCAACTCATTAATAGTAGTAGAATTCGATACCCCATTATCTCCATTAGATAGGTCAACAAGACAGAGAATTAACAGAGAGAAATCTGAATTAAACAATACCATATATCAAATAGACCTAATAGACATCTACCGCCAATATTCCACCCAAGCACCAAAGAATATACTTTCTATTCAGCCCTCCATGGAACCGTCTCCAAAAATCAACCATGTACTGGGGCACAAAACAAACCTCAACAAATACAAAAATACTGAAATGATTCCAAGCATTCTATCAGACCACAATTCAATAAAACTTAAAATCAACACCAGAAGAAACCCTAGTAACCACATGAACACATGGAGATTAAACAACACACTCCTGAATGATGAATGGGTCAAAGGAGAAATTAAGAAAAAAATAAAAGTATTCCTGGAACTAAATGAAAAGGACAAGACCGTACAATAAAACCTCTGGGACACATTGAAAGCAGTCCTTAAAATATGGGCTAAGGAACTGAACAAGAGAGTTCTCAAAAAATGAAATAAAGATGGCTAAGAAGCATCTTATAAGGTGTTCAACATCATTAGTAATTAGGGAAATGCAAATTAAAACCACTTTAAGATTTCACCTTACCCCAGTCAGACTGGCTAAGATCATGAAAACAAATAACATGCAGATGCAGGGAAATAGGAACCCTCATCTACTGCTGATAGGACTACAAACTGGTGCAGCCATTATGGAAATCAGTGTGGGCAAATCTTAAAATACTAAAAATAGATCTACCATATGATCAAACTATACCACTCCTTAGCATATACCAAAGGACTTGATACCCCACTACTTGCTCAGCCATGTTTATTGCTGCTCTTTTCACAATAGCTGAGAAATGGAAACAACTGAATTGTCCCTCAACCAAGGGGAGAGAGAGAGAGAGAGAGAGAGAGAGAGAGAGAGAGAGAGGGAGAGAGAGAGAAAGCAGCCAGACAGATGACAAAAACAGATAAGTAAATGGAAGGAACTAGAAACTGTTATACTAAGTAACAAAGACTCAGAAAAAAAAGGCATATATTCTCCCTCATATGTCGATCTTAGCCCCAAATTCTAATAAGTGAGTACGTATCCAGACATAATGACAGGATCCAGGATGACAATGAACCAGGGAGGTAAAGGAAAATAAAGAATCTGAAAGAGAAGAACAGTAGGAAACAGGCATTAATAAGGGAGATATGCATAAAAATGGGGTTAGTTTGAGGGGGGAAGGTTGTACAAGGAACCTAGGGGATAAAGGGAAAGAAGGAGCTCAAGAGAGGTGGGACCATAGGAGAAGGGTATTATTAAGGAAGAAATTGGAAAAATGGGGGGCACCTTAAATGAGGAAACCATGGTGGAAGGGTTAGACAATGTGAGAGATAAATAATGCCTAGCTAGTTTTAAAACACCAGAGGGAACCATATTAATCCAACAACCTACTGACAAATTATACTCACAACTAGATCAAGGAATATAATATCTGTCTAAGTAAGGTTTACTTGAGAATGTTTGGCCTTTGCCCAAGCTTTATCTACAATGGCACATCATAATTAAAAGTACCAGACTGGTGGAACTAACCCTCTTGGATGTTTAACAGCCATACTGTGAAGTCTATACTAATTTAGTCAGAGGGACATAAAGGAGAGTTTTTGCCCCTTGCCCTCCTAGGCTAAATTCCAGGGGACTATAAGCAATTTTCAAAATGTCCTGTAACTGTGGTGAGTCACCTCTCCTCTTGATCAAGGAGGCCATGGAAACCCCACCAGATGGGCTTGAACCAGTGTTCAGTCTACAAAGAGGAGGGTCAATACAGAGGAAACATTTCCTCCATGCTTCCAAGCAAAGCCAGCCATGGTCATGCAGGACCTTTGGCTTATCTTCACATAGATGGAACTGACACAAGAAAGGAGCCAGGGGCTCCTCCTAAGCTCATGTGACCCCTCAGGAACAATCCTCAAACAGCCTTAAGAGTAAAAATAAATTGGTTTATCTGGGCCAACTGTATGGTCTTAAACACCCAAAAGGAAAGTAAAACCAAAGATTAATGGGGTCAATGTAATTTTTAAGAGTCCGTATGTGTAGCTAAAGACTACATAACAAGAAAAAACACCAGACAGACGATACCTTCCTTTGAGTTGTTGGCCCGGGTGGCCCAAGAGACTCCCTGACAGTAACCCAGCATAGAACTGGTAAAATGAACAGCAGACCCCAATCTTTCCTAAAGGAATATTGACAACTGATTGCTGATAGATGAGGAACAGCTGATCTTCCTAAAACAAGCATCTCTAGGTAGGCTGACTAGATTCAGTGGATGGACAAGAACTGGGGAATGGCTGGGGTCACTGACAACACAGTGGACAGTAAAAGGGATGACAGAGTACATGGGCTCCAGTGGGGGCAGGGGGGGAGGCTATGGGAGGGTGCCATTTGGGAAGTGAGTATATAGATGAATAAGATTGTTTGGGATGTTCTGTATGATATACAAAAAAAGTCAACAAAAAATGAGTTATATTTGAGGAGGAAACATAAAAATTTACTTCATGTTAAATAGTAGAGGTGATAAACATTGCCACTGAAATCTACCTGATGACTTTATATCCATACTCAAGTGCCAAGGATCTGAATGTAACCGAATGTGACTAGTAATAATCAGATACACAGAGATTAGAGATGCATGTGCAAACATCTAAGTGTTAGCAGCATTAAAAATGAGTCTGTATATTTTTAAATGAAATGGAGATATTTTCTAAAGGTTAAAAACTCATTCAATTTTATATCTTACATGGTTTATACTGAGTTCAATATTGTATAACTGTATTAATTCAACTATGAACCTAAAAATTTACAACCACTTTTGAAAGAGATATATCTTTGCTCTGGAAATTGTTAATATGTTAAAGCTGTAATGAAATGCTTCTTCTAATCATGTGGTTATTAAATAAATTTTAAAAATTAGCATAGCCATTATGAAAAACAGTATGGTTTTTCTCAAAAATGTAAATAGAAGTACCATATAATCCAGCAATTTCATTTACCAAAAAGAAATGAAATTTATATATCAAAACCATCTATAGTCCCATGATTCTTGCAGAACTATTCACAATCACAAAATCAAACAAGGTACTCCTTTGATGACTGAACACATAAGAAAACATGGTATAGATACATACAATGGGATACTACTAATCATCTGGAGATCAAAATCTACTATTAGCATCTGCCTGGACGGAACTGGAGATCTAATGAAAAGTGAGATGAGCCAGGCACAGAGAGAAGGAAGTACCAAATGATTGGAATCTAGAAAAGCTTAGAACATTCATCTAGTGAGCAGAACTGTGGTTACTAGAGGCCAGGGAAGGGAGAAAGAGCTGATAAGAGGAGACATTACTTAATAGGTACAAAAATCACAACCAGAGAGAAGGAATGCATGTTGTCCTAGTATGCAGAGGATGTTTACAGTAAATATTACATGCACAATTCAAAAAAACTAGAAAAGGGAACTGAGAAAAAAGAACGAGATGGTGGTCTCAGAAAAATGAGAAATTAAGTAATGATAAACCTAAGCACCTTCATTGATCAACAGAAGATGCAAAAATTTATAAAAATATCGTCCCATATCCTATTGTCAATGTTGACAGGAATGGAGGCACAACTCCATGCCCTACACTGTCACCAACAGCAGCCTGAGAGTTGCCTTTTCTCATAGGAACCTATATTCAAGCAAAATCAATATTCTTGGCTTCGACTCAGAAAAAAATTCAGGGTAAGCCAGTATGAATCAGAGGTTGAAGTTTCTTAAACGACATTTTTAACATGTATATTAAGCACAAGCTTTAACAGAAAGAGAGAAAAGCTCAGGGAAAGAACACAACATAATCATTGAGATGAGCTTCTCAGGGAAGAATCACAATGAAGTATCTTTAGAATTAGAGTACATATGTATGCATGTGTATATACATATGTGTGTATATTATGTGATCGTTGACTTTTGTTGTTTATGCATATTTTTACTGCTTAGAGTCTGATTTGTAACAAGTTCTTATGGTTAAAGAATTTCTTTTGGAAACAAAGTTATAAGATGGATTTATGGGGCTCATTATTCAGATTTAGGAGAGGAGAGTACTAGAAGCTCAAAGTTTTATATTATTTTGCCCTTGGTAAGCACAGTAGATTTATTGTCTTTGATATCAACGAGATGTTTTTGTTGTTTTTTTGTTGTTATTGTTGTTGGGTTTCTTTTCTTTTGAGACAGGGTCTCCCTATAGCCCCAGCTGGCTTGGGACTTGCTATGTAGACCAGGCTGCACTTGAACTCACAGAGATCCGCCTGCCTCTGCCTCCCAAGTTCTGGGTTTAAGGGCATGTACCACCACACCCAGCGAGATGTTTTTAAAAAAGCAGTTTTGGTTTTGTCAGTAGTATCTGAAGTAACTTGCTTTCTCAGGATATTAAAATAGAGTGATAAGATGAGGATTGCAGTTTCTGAAAATTGCTCAATCAGGTTAGAATTTTAAGAAGTGATTTCTTTGGAGCCTATGGAAGCTAGATCATTCAAGTGATAGGTGACAGGTAAGACATGGTAGCAAGTAGTTCCATGGTAGGTAGACTAATTTAGCTCCTAAAGTTCATGAAAATTTCTTCACTTTGTATAGTCACGTGTTTGGGGGAGAGAAAATTCTTTATATAAACAGCAAAAACAGGGGTTAGAGAGATGGCTCAGCAATTAAGAACACTGTTCTAGCAGAAGACCCAGGTTCAATTCCCAGTACCCACATGACAGCTAACAACTGTCTGTAACTCCCATTCCAAGGAATCCAACAGCCTCTTCTGTCCTCCATGGGCATTGCATGACACAGGTGCACTTACCTGCATGCAGGAGGAAAACCCCAAACAGTAGTTCCTAAATATCAACACAAAAAGTATCTACATGAGAAAATGTGGGCCAGGGTGGCCTCCCTTATGCACAATAAAGTCCTGATATTCACTGTCCCCAAAATGGTCATTTTGTACCAAGCTTATGTTGTTTAACATAATGTAACCAAAGCTGATACACGTTGCTACAAATGACATAATTTCCTTTGTTAATGCAAAGTAATATTCCATTTTAGATATACCTCATTTTCTTTATCCATTCATCCACAAATGGACACTTAGTTTCTATCTATTTCTTGGTGACTACAAATAATTCTATGACAAGCATGAGACTCCTAATGTCTCTCCACCTAATTTAATTTCCTTTGGGTATAAATTGACTGGTACTGGAATTGCTGAATCATATTATTTTTATTTTTATCTTCTTGATGAACCGCCATAATAATTTCCACAGTGTATCTACTAATTCCTATTTTCACAATACTTTTTCAAGAGTTCCTTTTCCTCTACAATATCACCAGCATCTATTATCTCTGCCTTTAATAGTAGCCATTCTAACAGAAGTGAGGCAAAAAGTAAATTTTCCATGATCTCATCAATAAAGAGAATCTAAAGTAGTTGATCTCACAGAATTAGAGAGAAGAATGGCGTTACCCTGAATTGAGGCAGTTAGAGTCCACTTAGCCTAGGAGACAATGAACAAGGAATACGAAACTCCAGTTAGGCAGATAGAATAAATTCAACAGTCTATAGTGTAGCATGTACAGCCTGGGTACTAAAGTTAATGATGACATACTGCATTACTGAAAATGTTAAACAATAGATCCTAAAAATTGTCAACACAAAAAGTATTTACATGAGATAATGTGGGCCAGGGTGGCCTGGAACTGACTGTGTGGTCCAAGCTGGTCTTGAGCTCACAATCCTCCTGCATCAATCTGTCAACTACTGAGATACAAGTGTAAGCCACCATATCTGGCTGTCATTTTTCTTTTTGGTTGAGACAGGTTCTTATATGTAGCCCAAGCTTGCATCAAACTTAAAATCTTGCCTGCCTTAGCATCTCCAGTGTTGGCACTGCAGGTGGTGCCACTGTGCTAGATTATATGATGTATCTTTTATATTTTATTATTTTTATTTTATGTATACAAGTGTACTGCCTGTGCATGTGTAAGTATACCCATGTGGTGCAGTGCCTGCAGAGGTCAGAAGAGGGCATTGGATTCCCCTGGAACTGGAGTTGTGAATAGTTGTTAGCTGTCATGTGGGGGCTGGGAATCAAACTCAGGTCCTCTGCAAGAGGAGATAATGCTCTTAACCACTGACCCATCTACCCAGCCCCTATGATGCATATTTTAATTAGCTGTACAAAACTACTCTACAATTTGCATATACTTCAAAACATTGTGTTGTACTTGACATATGTGTGTATAATCAAAATTTATAATTTCAAAATATACATTTATTGATCAAAAGTTGACTCTTTTATACTTTTTGATCTAGTCTCTTACTGAAAACATTTCAGAGTATATTTTCCTGTCTTCCAAATGTGAATTTTTTTATTTTTTATGTGTATGAGTGTATTGCCTGCATGTATGTGAGTGCACCCGTATCGTGCAATGCCATGGAGGTCAGAAGAGGGCTTCAGATTCCCCCAGAACTGGAGTTAAGGATGGTTCATAGCTGCCATGTGGGTGCTGGGAATCAAACCTGGGTCCTCTGCAAGAGCAGTCAGTGCTCCTAACCGCTGAGCCATCTCTCCAGCCCCTCCCTCTGAGATATCAAGGCAACCTGGTCTACAGGCCAGCCTGGTTTACATAGTGAATTTCAGGCCATCTGGGGCTACAGGGAGAACCTGTCTCAAAAACAGAAAGAAAGAGAAAGAGGGGAAGGTGGGAGGGAAGAACGGATGGAGGAAAAGAGGAATCAGTTTCAGTATATCTTCAATTTCCATACAATTTGCTAAAACCTGACTCATTCCAAAAGTCATGTGAACATTATTTACTCCATGTTGGTTTAAAAGGTTGAGACACAGAGTGCTAGTGATCTTCTGTCCTGAAAACTCAGTCACTGCATTTGGATAGTAGAACAAGGATTTTCCTAGACAAATCCTGTACTCCTCATGATATCCCCCAAGACACACCTGGTACTCTTACCACCTGTTCTAGTTTGTTTCTCCACTGCTATGACAAAACACTCTGACTACTACCAACATGGGGAGGAAAGGGTTTATTTAGCTTACATCTCCCAGGTCACAGTTCATCTGGGAGCCTAAGGTAGGAACTCAGGACAGGAACATGGAGGCAGGAGCTGAAGCACATGTCATAGAGGAACGCTGCTTACTGGCTTGCTCCTCTGGCCCCTGCACAGCCTGCTTTCTTATACAATACAGGCCCACCTTCCCAGGGATTGTACCACCCACAGTGGGCTGGGCCCTCCCACATAACTCAATAATAAAGAAGATACCCCAGAGACATGGCCACAGGCCAATACAATGGAGGAAATTCTCCAATTGAGGCTCCCTCTACCCAGGTCTGTCAAGTTGACAACTAAAGCTATCCAGCACAATTGACCCCTTGTCAGTTTGACACACAAACACATTATTAAACCACAACCTTTCCATTTCTTGTCTCCAAGATAAGATGGCAGTAATATAACAACATAAGAGAGTACAACCTTAAAAGCCCATCAGTCCTTAAAAAATCCAAACAAAGGCTTGAGAGATGGCTCAGTGGTTAAGAACATTGGTTGTTCTTGCAGAAGATACGGGTTAAATCCCAGCACCCACATGGCAGCTAACAACTGTCCATAACTCCAGTCCCAGGGTATCCGACAGCCTCTTCTGACCTCCATGGGCATTGCACGACATAGGTACACTTACCTACATGCAGGCAATACACAAATACACATAAAATTTTTAAAAATAAATTTTTTTTTAAATTTAAAAAAAATATATCAAAACACTTAAAAGCTCAGCCTCTTTTAAAAGACTCTTTAACTATGGGCTCCTGGAAAATCCAAAAAAGTACTGTCATATTTCAAAGGGAAGAATCAGGCACAACTAAGTCCAGCAAAGTATCTCAAGGCTGGACATCTGGGATTTACTCAGAATCGTCTGGACTCCAAAGGGTTTTGGCAGCTCTTCTCTGACCCTGCTAACCACAGCTCATGCAGCTCATCTCACAGACCCAGGCCAGCTCCATTCCACACCTGTTGCTGCCCTTGGTGGTCATCCCATGGTCCTGGCACCTACAAAAAGCTGGGGCCTCCACTGAAACTGAGGCTGCATGCTCACCAATGACCTCCTCTGGTCTCTTGGAGTGCAATGCCTCAGATTCTCTCCATGACCCCTTCAATCCTGGGGTCTTCATTGCAACTGAGTCTGCACTTTCACCGATGGCTTTTCCTGGCCTCTCAGGGTGTCAAGCCTCAGCTGCTCTCTATGACCCCTTCAAGCTTTCAACAACAGAACCATGCAGGAGACTCTTACCAAGTCCTGCTTCCAGCTTGAGATGGAAGCTCAGGTCCCTCTCTGTACCACAGCTTCTGTGTGCTGACCTGAGGAGATACCTCCCGGAAGATTTCACCACAGTAATGCTGGTCTCTTGTTAATTACAGCTGATTATTCAGCCCCAGATAACCAACATCAATTGTCCCAGTAAAGCAAGGTTTTACTTCAGGTTTTTGTCTCTTCTTAATCACAGTTAATTCTTCATCCCCAGCCAATGAGAACCCAGATTCTCTATTCAAAATATCACACAAACAACCCTGATAGCCTCTGCTTTCCTTTGAAACTTTACAAGCCAGGCCTCCGTTGTCTACAACTCTTTCAGCATAACTGTTCCAAGCGCCACAGCAATAAACTCTGAGCATTCAATGGCTTTTCCAGCCCAAAGCTCCAAACCCCTCCACAATCCTCCTAAAAACACCAACTGTCACAGCAGTGCCTGACTCTCTAGTACCAATTTCTGTCCTAGTTTCTCCATTGCTGTGACAAAAGACTCTGACCACTACCAACTTGGGGAGGAAAGGGTTTATTTGTCTTACATCTCCCAGGTCACAGTTCATCAGGGAGCCCAAGGTAGGAACTCAGGACAGGAACCTGGAGGCTAGAGCTGAAACACAGGCCATGGGGGAATGCTGCTTCCTGTTGGCTTGCTCCTCTGCTGCCTGCCCCCTGCCCCCAGCCTGCTTTCTTATACAACATAGGCCCACCTTCCCAGGGGTGGCACCACCCACAGTGGGCTGGGCCTTCCACGTAACTCCATAATCAAGAAGATGCCCCACAGACATGGCCACAGGCTATTCCAATGGAGGCAATTCCCCAGTTGAGGCACCCTCTACCCAGGTGTGTCAATTGACAACTAAAGCTATCCAGCACACCAACCAACATGGAAATTCCACTCTCCAATTAATGAGAAAGGAGTCTATATCCAAGGTTTTTAGATTATTAGATACAAAAGTATACTTTTCTTTTGAGCACATATGCCTGCAACAGCTTGTACACAGATGGCAAGAGCCAGTGTGAGAACAAGAGTTGTGTTCTCCATAGTAGAATAAGGGGTAGAGAGAGGGCTAATGCACCCCTCAACTCTCACCAGTGAGGCTTCCATGTACATCAGAATATGTACACACAGAAGGCCTGAATTGGCCAAGTTTTGGTGAATGAGAGACTGTAGAGTATAGGATAACACTTCTATATGGAACCTCACCTACCCACAGCTCAGGGACCATTGCGGAAGAGAAGGTGGAAAGATTGTATGAGCCAGGGCTGGTTCATGAACATATGAGGTAGAGGCTTCCAGGCCAATGGAGGCTTGCTCATGTGCACCTGCAGCAGCAGTGCCATCCAACGTGGGACCCATGTCAGCTCAATTACACAAGGGCCCAAGGGGAGGTAAGAAATAGGTGGCAGGCCAGAACTAGATTGAGAACTATTTGAGACTGGTTGCTGCTGGGTGAGGGAGAGTATGACTTACATACAACCACTGGATAGGCTGACTAGACTCCAGTGGACGCATTTACACTGAGGGAATTGGGGGTAAAAATCCGTGAAGAAAAAGGACTCAGCATGTAGGGGAGGGGAATGGGTTGGGGTGGGGGGGGGGGGGGGGGAAGGGAGGGGGGCGGGGGTCTAGACATGAGTGGGAAATATTGTATGAAATTTTAAAAGCTCAATTAAAATTTTTTAAAATATTTTTTAATATTTTTTTTAATCCTGTTCCCAAATGTCAGGGCTTTGTACTCTGATCATCAAATGTTATTTCTGTTCTCAGAGAGCCAGACAATAGTCCGGGTGTGCTGTTCCATTTGCCCCCATTTCAGTGGCCCCTGGATCTCTGATTAAAATGATGTCTACAAAGTTTAAAGAACTTGAAATTTTCATCTGTTTTCATTTTTCCCTGTTCTCACTTGAAAACCAGAAACTGAACACTGCACACACACAAAAAACGCATATACAAAAGGAAAGTTGGTCTTTATGAACAAAGCTATATTTAAGAAAAGTAAGTTTTACTGTTCCTTTGTTCGGTATGCTGACTACACATAATGATACCGTGCTACGTATTTACAAAAATAGAAAAAAATTTTGAACACAAAAAATGGTAAGTGGTTGAAGATACAAAGTTGTTCACTCTGATCAGAGCATATCCCCAGCAAAAAAGCAGCCTACTACAGTGAAAAATGAGAATTAAAGGCAAACACACTGGGGTAAAGAACACAGAAAGAAAAATCACATCTCCAGGGCTTCCTCATTATTAGATTCAGATGTGTGATTTTTGCATAACCGAAAATCTTCTCAGGAACGTGGTGAGGACACAGACCACTGCAGTGACAGTTTTCTTCTTTCAGAGTCTTGTCTGCTCTCACTCAGGCATATTCCCAGAGCACAGACAATACTGAAAACAATAAATTAGACGAAGCAGAACTCCCTCTAGAAGACTGCTATCTAATTTAGATCTGAGCAAATTATCTACATGAAGCTTTGGGTCTCAGAGGATCGAAGAAAATAAACCTCAGGAGCTTCTGATCCAAGCCAACAAATTCTATCTCCTAGCTGTGTTCTTGGAAGTCCTGCCCCTCACTGAAAAGAAATCTTAGGCTCTCCCTCTTAACAAAGCCACATCTCTGACCTAGGACTCACAACCCCACACTCCTGGCTCATCTCTCTACACCTCTTTCTTCTTCTACCTCAAGGTAAGAGTTTGTGGGAACAGGTAATGCTGTAGCACATGCATTAAATTTCCTTACTCCTCAGGTGTACATTACAAAGGATGGAAATGGAGAGTCTCTCAACCAATGGTAGTGATGCATCTGTGTAATGGAGGTAAAAACATAAAAACCAAACCAAAACCATTAAAAAGATAGTCTTCCGGGCGTGGTGGCACTTGCCTGTAGTCCCAGCACTTGGGAGGAAGAGGCAGGCAGATCTCTGTGAGTTCAAGGCCAGCCTGGTCTACATAGTGAGTTCCAGGACAGCTGGGGCTACAGGGAGACGCTGCTTCAAAAAGCCAAAAAAAA
>NW_008328000.1:632132-661231 GCF_000622305.1 Nannospalax galili
AGGAGCAGGAGACGGAGGAGGAGCAGGAGACGGAGGAGGAGGAGGGGGGAGGAGGGGGGGAGGAGGAGGAGGACGACGACGACGACGACGACGACGACAAAGGAGGGCAGCCCGGTGTGGAAAGAGGTATGAATGGATGAAAGGGTGGGATACTTGACCTCAGAAGCTTACTGTCCTGCCCAGAGAGACCATCCCTCCTCTCAAAACACACTTCTGCCTCTTCTATGTAGCAGAGTTGCAGAGACAATGGTCTGGAGGTTAGTGAGCCGGTATCCTGGAAGGTCTGGATGTCCAATGTCCAAAGAGACTCCACACTTAGGCGGAAACTTAGTAGCCCCAGACCTGCTACTTCCCACCCGCCCCCCAGGGACTCTACAATATGGCCTAATAAAATGAGGATTGCACATTCTAGAGGTGGCTCAACCACAGTAGCTCAGTCTAAAGAATGCATTATTATAAATTGACTGTCTAAGGAAGCAGGTCCATCTCAGAGGTGCAGAACACTATAGTAAGGAGACTGGAGCCTTGTGACTGAGCTTTACAAGGAATTCTTTCTTTGCAATCCCCCAAAGGTGGTGACCTGACTGAAATAGAATCAATTACAGTGTTTATATAGAGTGCAATTTACTTGAAAACATATGTAAAATCTGTTTCGTATGGTGTGTGTGCACACAGGGCTCATTTCACTTGCCATAGTCTACTCCAGGTTCAACCATGTTGTCATAATGACATACTTCCTTTTTTTAAGGCTGAATGGTCTTCAGTTGTGAAGATTTATTGTATTCTCTATCTCTTCATCTATGACTATTCACTTTCCTTTATTCTATAATTTGATTGCCATCAGTGATACGTCAATGAACTTGGGAATTCAGATTCTCTTCAAAAGAGTGATTTCATTTCCTTTAGATAGTGGTGGGATTTCTAGATTGTTATATTCTTGAAGAGGTCAAAAAAATGTTGTGTTCTTACCAAAAAAATGACTCTGTTAGAGAAAACATGTTTAAATTAGTTAGACTGAATCATTCCAAAATGAATTTGTACATCAAAACACCATGCTGTACATAAAAAATGCATGTAGTCCAAATGATACCATGTGCCCATTTAAAATAAATAGGGGCTGGTGGGATGGCTCAGCAGTTAAAAGCACTGACTGCTCTTGCAGAGGACCCTGGTTTGGTTCCCAGCACCCACATGGTGTGCTATGAATCATCCTTAACTCCAGTACCAGGGCATCCAAAGCCCTCTTCTGACATTCGCAGCACTGCACAACACGGGTGCACTCACATACATGCAAACAATACACTCATATACATAAAATAAAAATAATAGATAAAATGTTTAAAAATAAATAATAAATGTATTTGAAAAAATGTGTTACTTTAATCCAAAATAGATCTATTTATAGTTATTTGTAGTATTAGTTACCCTTTGGAAAGGCTGAAACAGCTGACTACATTTTGTTGTCTTGTGTTGTGCTGTTTGAGACAGGGTCTCACCATATAGTCCAAGCTGGTCTCAGACTCACTATATATCCTAAGTTTCCCTAGAACTCATAACCCTCCACTTTCAGACTCCAAGTTCTAGAATTATAGGCATGCGCCACCACACCAGGCATGACTCCATTTTGACTTTGATCCCTTCACCATTTACCTCTGAACAATTTTCTTTAAAGACAACACTGCTAAGCCACACTGTTCCCTGGTTGTAGTTGTTGCTCATTGCTGAAATGAGATTATTTCCCAGTTTGATCCAATATGATCCCACATTTTAAAGGGAGTGAAAGACAGGTGGGAGTCAACATCAATGAGACTCTTTAGGCTGATTCAAACAATTAAGAAGTTTGTTAGGAGGGATATTAACAATTGACAAAGAAATGTCAAACATTTCACTGGACATCTCAAATGCTGAAGATTCAAATGCAAAGTGCATAAAGGAGAACACTGGTGGGGCTCTTTTATGTCTTAAATTCACACACTTTTAACTTGGCAAACTTCTACATAACACATGAAGTTCATATGCAACTCTACACATGTCTATTCACAGATATGGGGTGATAAATGTATTAGAATCAACTAAAAATAATCATTGTTTATAAAACTAGAGAATCAATATGATCATTTTGAAGATTTTAACATAACAGATACTTCAGTGAGCCAGACTCCCAAGTAGTCAAAAGTCTAGCAAAGTCAGCAGAAACAGTTATCTTCATAAAACACAAAATCTTTGTCCTTGAAGCCAGCTTTTGCAAAATGTTACTGAGAGTGAAACAATATTTTAAAAGCCTTTTAGCTTTAGATTCGTGAATTAAATTTTGACTTCATAAAATCCCTTATATTTTTAAAATTACAACCAATCTAAACACACAGAGATACTTTTGAAATTTTATTAATTCTTTGAGAATTTCATGCAGTTTTTATTATATTCACTAACCCTTCTCCATCTCCTCCAAGATTTGCCCCCACCCCTCTACCCACCCAACTTCATGTCCTCTTTTTTTAAGCCTACAGAGTCCAATTTGTGTTGCCCAAATACTTTAGAGTTGATCCCTCTAGGATGATCAACCTAGCAAGCATTACACTCTTAATGAAAAAGACTTTTCTTCTCCCAGCAGTTTTCAATGACCAGCTTCCCCTCCACACTTGGATTTTGTCTGACTTAAGCCTACCCAGGTCTTGTGCCAGTGCTGTCACAGCCACTGTAACTTCATACATGCTACATGCAGCTACTCTATTGTGTCCAGAAAACATTGTTTAGTTGTAGTCATCACCACCTCTGGCTCATAATCTTTCTGCCTGCTCCCCTATTTCACAATGATCCCTGAGCCTTGGGGAGAGGGGTATAATATGGATGACCCATTTAGAGATGAGCACTCCATAGTCTCTTATTTTCTGTATGTTGACTAGTTGTGGGCCTCTCTGTTGATCATCATCTGCTGTAAGAAGAATGTTCTCTGATGAGGTTTGACAGATATGCTAATCTATGGATTTAACAATGTCATTAAGAGTAGGTTTAATACTATGTCCATTTAGCTGAATAATAGTAGGTTCTCCCCTAGTGTCCATGACTATGTAGTCACAGGTTCTTGGCCCTGGTAATGGTGCCAGGTATGAGTTCCATCCTGTGGATCTGGCCTTAAATCCTATCAGAAAGTGTTTGGTTACTTCCAAATGATGATTATTTTTCCCTTCCAGCGGCATACTTAACAACAGGGACAAAGCTTTGAGGTCAGAACCAGCTTGATTTCTCCATGTTCTATGACTCAAATATGTAGTGCCTTCAGGAGTAAGATCTTACTGTCAAGTTGTAGAGGGTAACCAAGAGCAATAGGAATGACCAATAATGTTTGAGGGTTGTCTATGGAACCCCACTAGCCAACAACCCCAAAAGGGATAACCCGTTCCTGGTACTGAGCTATTTTTTTCTAACCTGCTACATCAACACATTTTATAAGTTCCATCTATCATATACTTTTTATGATCAACTCAGAAAATTTACAACTTCTTGAACCTTGTGATTGTAGTCCAATCTAATTCCATTTTAGAATAATCTTTTTCTGGAACATGAACGCATGTTGTGTTGAAGAAATGTACCAATCACAAAATCATGAATACTGATTTTATTTCTATGAGGTATTTACAACAGTAAAAAGTAAGAGATGGAAAAGAAAATGGGAGGTACCTGTGCCTGAAATAAAAAGCAGGGAGTTATAGGTTACAAGGTTTAATATGAGTGTTGAATGATAAAAACACTCTAGGTATACGTTCATGATGGGAGCACAACAGTATAAAATCACATAACACTGCTAATCTGTACACACAAAAGCAGTTAAAATAGGAAATGGCATGCCACATATATTTCACCATAATGATACTTGGGGGAATGGAAAAGAGGTTACCCAAAATGGATTCCACATTCCGGCCTTCTTGCAGCAGAGTAGCTATATTAGTATTTTCGATCTCTAGCCTAACATCTGATTCCCCAGAACCCTTCACCTACTTGCACTGGCAGAAATCCCAGATATTATTTCCCATAAACACTGTCCTGAAGTAGCAGTACATTAGAGCAGTGTACTTAATAAATAAACTGGAAGGCAGAAAGAATGGTTACAGAACATTAAGAAAAGGAGGGAGTGGGACAAAGGGGAGAAGCAGCATAAAATGAGGTGTTTTCACATAGATTCTTGACTGAGTTTGCTAAGGTATATGGAAATTTTCATATCTATAATAGTTCAGTTTCATTCCTATGTCCAAGTCAAGGAATAAGGGAGCATATCACAGAATGACTCAAAATTCAAGAGCTTTGTATAACATTTATGAAGATTATCCCACAAATATAGCATGAGGTTTGCGATGTTAGATATTGAAATAAAAAAGACTTGTTTATTCTCACATTAGTTCTCTTTCCTTCTAGGCAAATAGAAAGCAGATGTTATGGGAGGACAAAATGTGAGTTTCCCTATCACTTTTGTCTTGACGGGTTTCTCAGAACACATGTGGCTGGAGATCCCCCTCTTTGGAGTGGTCCTGGTCTCCCACATTCTAACTCTGATGGGAAATAGTTCCATCATCCTCCTCTCACTGGTGGATCCCAGACTCCAGACACCCATGTACTTCTTCCTGGACAACCTCTCTGTGGTGGACCTCTGTGTCACCTGCACCATCGTCCCACAGCTGCTGAACAACCTCTGGGGACCAGAGAAGACAATCGCCTCCTGGGGCTGCATTATACAGGCCTACCTTTTCCACTGGACAGGCTGCACAGAATGTGCCCTGCTGGCAGTGATGGCCTTTGATCGCTATGTGGCCATCTGCCAGCCACTCAGGTATGCTCTCATCATGCATCCCTTGGCATGTGTGTGGTTGGCAGCTGCATGCTGGGCTAGTGGCCTGGCCAATTCTCTGCTCCAAGCCACACTCACCTTCCAGCTTCCCCTCTGTGGGCAACACACCTTGGACCACTTTTTCTGTGAAGTGCCTGCTTTGATCAAGCTGGCATGTGGTGACACCACTGTTAATGACCTGTCCTTGACCTTGGGAGCCATTCCTTTTGCGCTAGTGGCTCCCTTGACTGTGCTTGTCTCTTACACCTTCATTGCTAGGGCTGTGCTGAAGTTGCCTTCAGCTGAGGGAAGGCACAAGGCTCTCAGCACCTGTAGCTCACACTTGTTGGTTGTCATCATGTACTTTGGCCCAGCCATTTACATGTACCTCCAGCCTCCTGCCAACAGTACTCAGGCCAAGTTCATGTCCTTCTTCTACTGTGTCATCACCCCACTGCTCAATCCACTTATCTACACTCTGAGAAACAAGGATGTGAAGGCAGCATGGAGGAGGATCCTACCAGTCCAGGATCAAGGGAAGTCTTTGAAAAGCAGATAATTGCTGCCTGTCTCCGTCAATAGCCTCATGAGCATATCAGTTAATGCTAGTAGGTCATCTTTTCAAATGACTGTCCATCAGCTCCTAGGGCAAAATCCCCATCTCTCAAGATCAACCACCCTGATGATTAAGAAAACTCTTTTACCTGGAAACATCTATCTTCTGAAGTTTCCAATAGAGACTTTGTGCTTTACCTGGATTATTCTCAGATGTCTTGCTTTCCACAAAGAAAATAGACAGATGGTCCATACATGTGTAGAATGCTGAAGAGCATTATCTGCAAATCCTTCTCACAACTGTTCCCTTTACCTGATTTCCTCTAAATATTTTTACAGAAAAGTTTATCTAAATATGATATTTTAAGCAGATTTTCATTGGGTTTATCAGGACACCTATTCAAATCATTTTAATCACTCATATCTGAGCCACTCATGCATCTCTCTTGGCTTAAATACCTTGCTACCCTATAATTCATCATATCCTTACTTCATTTATGTCCACACAAAATTTTGACCAACATAAACATCTCAGCCTCACTGCCACAAACTTATCTTTTACTCAATAAATATGACAAACATTATTGAGTATCTTTATAGATATTTAATATACTTGTGCTCTTTCCCTTGCCTGTTTAATTTTTATATTTTATTCTACATTTTCATAGATTAAAAATAGCCATTTGTTTTGTAATCATATAATGCACACATGAGGGTCTACATGCCTAAGACATACCTGACATGGAGCAAAGGGCTCAAATTAATAAAATCTGAGATGAAAAGAGAAACATTACAACAGCTACTAAGGAAATTCAGAGAATCTTAAGAATACAAAAACCTATATTCCACTAAACTGGAAAATCTAAAAGAAAAGAAATGGATGACAGTCTAGATATGTGTGACCTACCAAAATTAAAACAAGATTATATAAACAATTTAATTAGATTCATAACAACCAATGAGATAGAAGCAGTAATTGAAAGCCTCCCAACTAAAATAAGCCAAGTACAAGATGAACACAGCACAAAATTCAACCATAACTCCAAAGAAGAACTAATACTAATACTCCTCAAATTATTCCATAAAATAGAAAAGAAGGGCCGGGCATGGTGGTGCATGCCTTTAATCCCAGCACTCGGGAGGCAGAGGCAGGCAGATCTCTGTGAGTTCAAGGCCAGCCTGGTCTACATAGTGAGTTCCAGGACAGCTGGGGCTACAGGGAGACCCTGTCTCAAAAAGACCAAAAAATAAAAAATAAAAGAAGGGAACATTTCCAAATTCTTTTAATGAAGTCAATATTAACCTGATACCAAAACCAGACAAAGATGCAATTAAAAAAAGAAAATTATAGGCCAATCTAGCTGATGAACATAGATGCAAAATTTCTCAATGAAATATTTGCAAATCAAATTCAAGAACACTTCAAAAAGATTGTGCACTGTGATCAAGTCAGTTTCAACCCAGAGATTCAAGGATGGTTCAACATATGTAAGTCCATAAATATAGTCCACCATTAAACCACATGATCATCTCATTAGATGCAGAAAAGGCTTTTGACAAAATCCAGCTTCCCTTCATGATAAAAGTCCTGGGTAATCTAGTGATACAGGGGACATATCTCAACAAAATAAAGGCAATAGACAACAAGCCCACGTCCAACAACGCACTAAATGAAGGAAAACCCAAAACTTTTTAACTAAGTTCAAGAATAAGACAAGGATGTCCACGCTTTCCATTCCTGTTCAACATAGTGCTTAAAATTTTAGCTAAAGCAGTAAGACAAGTGAAGGCAACAAAGGGGATAAAAACTGGAGCGGAAGAAGTCAAATATCCTTATTTGCAGATGATATGATTCTATACATAGAAGACCCTTAAAAATCAGCCAGAAAACATCTAGAGCTGTTAAACACATTCAGCAAAGTAACAGGATACAAAACTAACACACAAAAATCAGTAGAATCCCCATATACCAAAAACAAACATACTGAGAAAGAAATCAGGGAAACAATAGCATTCACGATAGTTTCGACAAAGAAATCTTGGAAAAAATCTAATCAAGGAAGTGATAGACTTGTATAATACAAACTTTAAGACTAGAAGAAAGGGGCTGGAAAGATGGCTCAGCAGTTAAGAGCACTGACTGCTCTTGCAGAGGACCTGTGTTTGATTCCCAGGACCCACATGGCAGGTACGAACCATCCTTGACTCCAGTTCCAGGAGAATCAGATGCCCTCTTCTGACCACGGCACTGCACGACACGGGTGCACTCACATACATGCAGGCAATACACGTATACACATAAAACAATATGAAATTTTTTTAAAAATTGGGGCAAGGAAATGAATAGTGAGTTCTCAAAGAAGAAATGCAAATGGCTGAGAAATACGTTTTTTAAATGTTCAACATCAACCACAAAGCCTGAGCTTCACGCAAGTGTCTCAAAAACAAAACAAGCCAAACGTGATAGCACGCTCCTTTAATCTGAACACTTGGGAGGCAAAGGCACGTGGATCTCTATGAGTTCAAAGCCAGCCTGGTCTATATATGGAGTTCCAGGCCAGCTAGGGCTACATAATGAGACCCTCTCTCTAAAAAACAAAAACAAACAAAACAATAAAAAGAGGGGGCTGGAGAGGTGGCTCAGCAGTTAAGAACACTGGCTGCTCCAGGAGATCTGACACCCTCTTCTGGCCTCTGCAGGCATCATACTCATGGGGTATACTTACCTGCATGCAGGAAAAACACTCATGCACATAAATAAACAAAATAAACAAATAAACAAAATAAACAAATAAACAAATCCTTTTAGCACCTTCAGCCAGAGAAAATATAAATTAAAACTTATTTGAGATTTCCTTTTATTCCATTCAGAATGGCTAAGATCCCAAAAAGAAAACAACGAATGCTGGTGAGGGTGTTGGGAGAGGGAACACTTACTGCTTGTGGGAGTACAAACTTGTGAACCACTATGGACATCAATGTGGAAGTTCCCCCAAAAGTAAGAAATAGATATATCACCTGATCCAGTCAGAACACTCTTGGGCATATACCCAAAGGACTCTATCCTACTAGAAAGATACCTGTTCATCCATGTTCATTGTTTCTCGGTCACAGTAGGCAACAAATGGAAATGATGTAAATATCCATCAATTGATGAATGAATAATTAAAATATAGTATTTTACAGAATGGAATATTACTTAGCTCTTAAGAAAAGTGAAATTGGCCCACCCCCATCCTATCCCCTGCCAACCTTAGACCCAGGCGGCTTTCATTCCTTCACCTCAGATCCTTGCACTAGTTCCTAACCCAGACTAGCTAAACACCCTACCATAGATCATTAAGTCCCTACTCAGGCTCATGGAACATAGTGGAACAAGGGGTAGAGAGAAAACTAATTCATCCCTCAACTCTCACCAGTAAAGCTTCCCTATACAACAGAGTGTAATCTACACAGAAGGCTACAACTGGCCAAATTTTAAAGAATAAGAGACTGCAGAGTATATATCCTTGAATAGGACACCTGTATTGAACCTCACCCACCCACAGCTTAGTAACCATTGTGGAAGAGGGGGCAGAAAGATTTTAAGAACCAGGGCTGGTTCATGAACACAAGGAACAGAGGCTTTCAGGCCACTGGAAACTTGCACATGTGAACTTGTGGCAATGGTGGCATTGAGCACAGGACCCATGCCAACTCAATTAAACAAGAGCCCAGAGGGGAGGAGAGAAATGGATAGCAGGAGTCACTAGACTGAGAACTATTGGAGACTGATTGCTACTGGATGAGGAAGAGTATGTCTTACATACAATCTCTAGATGGGCTGACTAGACTCCAGTGGATGAATTTACACTGAAGGATGTCTGGGTCCACATGCTTGACTGAATAGGACTTAACATGTATGGCAAAATACATGAGGCCTGGTGGAGGAATGGGAGAGGCATGGATAGGGGAAGGGGTCTAAATTTGACTAAGAAATGTTGTGTGAAATTACAAAAGCTCTTTAAAAGAAAAGTAGGTAGATGATGGGGTAGAGAGATGGCTCAGCAGTTAAGAGCTTTGGTTGTTCTTATGGAGGACCTGGTAGACATAATGAGTTCCAGGTCACCTGGGGCTACAGGGATACCTGTCTCAAAAAAAATTTTTTTTTTCAATATCTCTGCCTGCAGCTCATGCAGACATGTTCTGCAGAGCAAAGAATGATTCTAAAGACAATAAACTAAAAGAAGCAGAAATCCCTCCAGAATGTTCCTGTCTAAAAACATAGCCCCTGGATTAATGAGACACTTTTGGGAATCCAGAGGATCTGAGAAATAACTCTCAGAAGGTCCCCTATCTCATTAAATTCTCCCCTCTGGCTGGAATCTGCTTAAACCCTTCCTGTCTAAGGTACAAGTTCTTTGACCCAAGCCTCACCTTCCTGGATACTAGATCCCCACTGTAGACCTTCTTCAATCTCAAGGTAAGTAGCCAGTAAAACCTTAGATCTGCAGTTAAGTCTCTTTCTCCTCTACTAAGTACCACAAAAGATTCCAAAAGACATTCTCCCACTTGCTCACCAAAGGGGACTACTCTAAGAAATGGGATGTAAAAAACAAAGGATCCCAAATAAAAGCACCTGTGGTACCATGATCTTCAACCAAATTATGACCTCCTTTCCCATCATCTTAGTAACTTTCATATCCAAAATGTAATTAGGATAGAGAACTTTATATATTTGAGATACTAGTAGGAAACAAAATTTCAACTTCAGAAAAAAACACACAGAAAACAGAAACAGAAAAATAACTAATCCAGGACACATTAAGCTCCTGGGTATTAACTATTAGGCTATATATTATAAAAATCTATAAGTCAGCAAGCTAACATTTCTGTCAGCTCATATTTCATTATGATACAGGCAAATAGCCTTTGGAAAAAGAGACAAAATATGAACTATGTTTACAATACTATGTAACATTTGGGAAAATAAATGGAAATAAATTCAGAATATAGGTGAAAGAAACATCAAGGCAGGCATAGTGGCACATGCCTTTAATTCCAGCAGTCAGGAGGCAGAAGCAGGTAGATCTCTGTGAGATTAAGGTCAGCCTGGTCTACATAGCAAGTTCCAGGCCAGCTGGGGCTACAGGAAGACCCTTCTCAAAAAAAAAATAAGCAAAGCAAAGAAATAGAGAGAGGAGTAGAAAAGGAAAGGAAAATGAAGGAAAGATTGCTTGCCAGTGATTTTAGGTTGCAGTGACTTCAGGTACAGTATAGAGATCATCCTAATATAAATATTAATGTGGAGCAGTGTTTAGAAAAGAACTAGGTTACCATTATGGAAACTAGTTAAAGATCCCAATCCAAGTAACACTAGAATCAAGGTATTCATTCATTTATTCATTTTTTAAATCATTGTCACAGGTCAAAGCTAGTATTAGGGAGACAGGAAACTTAATCACAGATCAAACTCTCCAGGTGCTCATATGGCAAAGGAGAAGCCTGAGGGTATCTGAAGAACACATGTAAGCTATAAAAACAAATAAGGGGAGATGATGGGAAGTTTCACAGAGGAAATGATACTCGACCAGGAAGCAAAAAAGACAGGAGTCCCCCTATGCTGTAAGAGGAAAGGCAAGAAGATAATATGTGACAAGAAGACCACTGTAAGCTTGTGCTTTTGATTTGAGATTTGAACTAGTAGTGGAGAGGATCTTTTGTGAGGGAGCATGTGAAGGATGATAGAGAGAACAAAACAGAAATGGACCTGGGGACCAAAATTTGATGTTTTGAGTTCCCGTGGGCTTTAAAATAAAGTGATAAAGGCTGGAGAGATGGCTCAGCTGTTGAGAGCACTGGCTGTTCTTGTAGAGGACCCGGGTTCAATTCCCAGCATCCACTTGGTGGCTAACAACTGTCCTTAACTCTGCTCCAGGGGATCCAACGCCCTCTTCTGGCCTTTGTGAGTGTTGTATACACAGGTGCACTTACATGCAGGCAAAACACTCATACACATAAAATAAAATAAAATAAAGTGATAAAATGAGGACTACAATTTCTGAAGATTGCTCAAGCAGATTAGAATGAAAAATTGATTAGTCTGGAGTCTATAGAAGTTAGATCATTCAAGTTACAAATGAAACCTTATGGTAGCAAGTGTCTCCATAATAGGTAGACATTTGGCTTTTGAAAAATTCTTCTCTGTATGATCACAAACTAAACCAAATTATTTCCAATGATATGATTGCAGAGCTCACATAAATAGCAAAAGTAAAACCAAAAAATGTAAAAGCATGAACTTCCTTGTTGCACAACAAAACACCGAAATTCAGTACCAAAAAAAATGCCATGTCTGTGCTAAAGTTATTTTTCTCTTATCTTTTTGAGACAGGGTCTCCCTGTAGCCCCAGCTGGCCTGGAACTCACTTTGTAGACCAGGCTGGCCTTGAACTCGCAGAGACCCACCTGCCTCTTGAGTTCTGGGATTAAAGGCCTGCACCACCATGCCTGGCTCAAGGTTGTTTTTCTTAACATAATGTAACAATCTGTGTTGCTACAAATGACACAAATGACACAATCTCCTTTGCTAATGCAGAATAATATTCCATTTTAGATCTACCTCGTTTTCTTCATTCATCCACAAATGGACACTTAAGTTGTTTCTATTTCTTGGTTACTGTGAATATTTCTACAACAAATACAAGATTACCAGTGTCCCTTCAACACTTTTAATTTCCTTTGGGTATAAAATGGCTGGTACTGGGATTGCTGGATCATATTATTTTTATTTTTATGACCCTCCATAGTAATTTCCATAGTGTCTGTACTAATTCTTATTTCCACAATACTTTTCAGTTCTCTTTCCTCCACAATATCACCCGTATCTATTATCTCTGCCTTTAACAATAGCCATCCTGCAAGCACTGGGGAATGGTTGGAGTGCCGACAACACAGTGGACAGTAACAGGGCTGACAGAGTATGTAGGCTCCAGTGGTGGGGGAAGGCTATGGGAAGGTGCCATTTGGGAAGTGGGTATATATATGAATAACATTGTTTGGGATGTTCTGTATGATATACACATAAAAAATAATTTAAAAATAGGTATATTTGAGGAAGAAGCATAAAAATTTACTTCATGTTAATTAGTACAGGTGATAAACCACTGAAATCTACCTGGTGATTTTATATCCATACTCAGGTGCCAGGGATCTGAGTGTAACCGACTATGACTAGTAATAATCAGATATGTAGATAGTAGAGATGCATGTGCAGCCATCTAAGTGTTAGTAGCATTAAAAATGAGTCTTTCTGTAGGAAACAGTATATTTTAAAATGAAATGGAGATCTTTTTTAAAGGTTAAAACCTCGTTCAATTTTATGTCTTATAGGGTTTATACTGAGTTCAATATTGTATAAGTGTATTAATTCAACTATGAACCTAAAAATTTATAGCCACTTTTGAAAGAGATGTATCTTTGCTCTGGAAATTGTTGTTGGATATATTAAAGCTATAAAGAAATGCTTCTTCTAATCATGTGGTTATTAAATAAATAATTTTTAAATAAAAAAATAATAGCCATCCTAACAGAAGGCAAAAAGGCAAATCTCCATGATGTCATTGATAA
Source organism: Nannospalax galili (assembly GCF_000622305.1). Taxonomy (NCBI): domain Eukaryota; kingdom Metazoa; phylum Chordata; class Mammalia; order Rodentia; family Spalacidae; genus Nannospalax; species Nannospalax galili. The sequence continues at coordinate 645,115 of NW_008328000.1, forward strand.
ACAGAATCTAAAGTATTTGATCTCACAGAACTAGAGAGAAGAATCGGGGGTTACCACGAGTTGAGGCACTTAGAGTTCAGCGAGCTTAGGGGACAATGAACAAGGAATACAGAATTCCAGTTAAGCAGAAAGAATAAATTCAACAGTGTATAGTGCAGCATGTACAGTCTGGGTACTAAAGTAAATGATGGTATATTGCATTACTGAAAATGTTAAACAGTAGATCCTAAATATTGTCAACACAGAAAGTAACCATGTGCAGTAATGTGGGCCAGGGCAGCCTGGAACTCACTGTGTAGTCCAGGCTGGGCTTGAATTCACAATCCTCCTGCATCAGCTTTCCAACTACTGAGATTACAAGTATGAGCCACCATATCTGGCTGTCATTATTTTCCTTTTGGATTCTTGAAAAAAGTTCGCATACATAGGCCAAACTGGCATCAAACTTAGAATCCTCCTGCCTTAGCATCCCCAGTGTTGGCACTGCAGGTATGTACCACCATGTTCCGTTATATGATGCATATCTTAGTTAGCTGTACAAAAACATTTCACAATTTATGTATACTTCAAAACATTGTGTTGTGTCTGATAAATATACATAATTTTATATGGATCAAAATACATAAATTTCAAAATATATGCTTATTGATCAAAAGTTGACTCCTTTATACTTTTTGATCTAGTCTCTTACTGAAGATGTTCCAGAGTATATTTTCCTCTCTTCCAAATGTGAACTTATTTAAGGAAGGACAGAATTCTCAGGGAACAGCATCTCTACAAACCTAACACATTCAAGGAGATTCTTCTAGAGTGCAACACCAGATCCCAATACAATGCTTCTCCCAAACACTCCAGGGTATCCCTTAAAAATCAAATTTTAAAATGTTCCTTAAACAGGACTGGGAAGATGGCTCAGCAGGTAAAGCAATTATTATACTAGAGTTCAGATCTCCAGAACCCATGTAGAAACCAGGTAGGCATAGCTGCCTGTCTGTAACCCCAGTTCCTAGACAGAGTCAGGCAAACCTAGGAGTAGACTAGGGAAAACAAGCTTTGGGTTCACTGAGAGATCCTGTCTCAAGATTTCCAGTGGAATTCAATTCAGGATGACTCCCAATATCCGCCTAGGTCTCCACACACACCTGCATACCCATGTTCACACATGGGTTAGCTAGCTTCCAGAGCTAGGACTCAAGGCTGCTGAAATCTAGAAAACAGTGCCAATGCAACAAAACCTCTCTTCACATACTGATTCTTATGGACTACTGTTTTGTTCTTTGTTTGCTTACTGTTCATAAAGAAAAAGAACTCCCCATGCCTTCTTGTACCACACATGCTATTACTGCATTTTTTTCTCTCCAAGAAAGCCTAAGAAGTGAGTTGTGCCTTCTTCTGGTGTGGCTCACTTTGCTCTGGAGTGTTGAATCCCTGGGGAGTTCGTTCTGTGAATTTCAAAGAATTGTGACTTATTAACTACATTATGTGAACCCTTATGCTTTCCAGGTTTAGCAGCACTTTGTCTCCATAGTGAAAGAGACAGAGTAGGTCATTGTCAGTTTACAAATCTCTGAAGAGCAAATAGATGCAAAGTGGTTAATATCTGAGTGAACTGCTATAAATAGTTTACTTCTATATTCTTTTCTAATATAACCATAGAATCAAGAAAGTATCTCTCATACACAACTTCAAAATGATTTAACTTGCATTCAATTTATTGTATTAAGAGCATTAAAGAAATTAAGTTCTTCCTTTTTCCCTTTCCTCCTGAACTAAAAACTAGGATCCAAAAATGACTGCATATATGAAAGAAAGGAGAGTCTTTGGGAACAAAGTTAGATAGGAAAAATACATTCTGCTGCTCTGTGGTTCAGTAAGGTAACTACAGCTAATGATTCTATGATACATGTTTAAAAAATAGGAATATTTTCACCACAAAGAAATAAACAGTTGAGGCTATAGAGGTGTTTGCCTCAATCAGAACATTTCACAACACATGAATTTTAACAAAACATCCTAGGGGACTGTATAAATAGGCAAAATTAGTGTCTGCTATTAAAAACTCAAAAAAATAAAGAAAAAAAGATGATTATCTATGCCTAGGAGAAGGACCAGCCTCAAAATAAAAATGAGAATCCTTATACTTTATGCAGATCCCCACCAAAGCAGTGAAAAATTATACCAAAAACTAAATACACTGAGAGGAAAATAACACAAGAAAGGGAGAGAGTCATATCTCCAGGATTTCATCATTATTAAATTCAAAGAGCTATAGTTAGGGGTATGTGATCCTCAGGACACACACACAAAACAATCATAAAGGACGCAAAGCAATTGCAAGTATAACCCCTTGAAATTAAATTTTAAAAAGAATAAATAAACCAACAGAAATTGTGAGAGAATAAAATGGAAATATCAGCAAAGACAGAAAGCACAAAAGCAAGCTAGAAAAGAAATTCCAAAAATGAAGTGTAATAATTTAAAATAATATTTTAAAAACAGCCAATTTTGAAAGAGATGCATCTTTGCTCTGGAAACTTATTGACTATGTCAATGCTGTTGTAACGAAATGCTTCTACTAATTATGTGGTTATTAAGTAAATTTTTTAAAAATAAAAAATAAGGGGGTGGGCATGATGGCACACGCCTTTAATTCCACCAATTGGGAGACAGAGGCAAGTGGATCTTTATGAGTTCAAAGCCAGCCTGGTCTACATAGTGAGTTCCAGGATATCTGGGGCTACAGGGAGACCCTATCTCAAAAATACAAAAAAATAAAAAACAATAAATAATAAATATATATAATAAATAAATAAAAGAAATTTTAAAAATAAGAAAGAAGAGTTTTGGGCCAACTGGATGGCTCATTGGGTAAGGGCTCTTGCAGCCAAGTCCACCTGAGTCCCATCTCTGAGACCCACGTGGTAGAGGGAGAAAACTGATTCCTGAAGTTTTTCTCTAACCTCCACACACACTTTATGGCACACATGTGCCTCCTCCCCCTCCCATCGAAAAAAACCCACATAAATAAAATGTAAAAAAAAAAAATCTTAGGTAGCTACTTCATCTGTATTCTGGGAAATTCCCAGCTTCATACATGGCATTGGAAATTTACATTATTGTACAATCTGAGAGATAAATGATATTTAGGACAGAAGTAATTTACATTTTGTTTATGATTTCATTCTCTTGGCTGATTAAAATTTCATCCCTTGATTATGTTAAAAAAAAAAACCACTGGAAAAATCCAAACACAGATTTTAGCACACAATACATGAAATAAGCAAACTGGAAGTTAGGAAATTAAGCATCTAAGCTGAAGAACAGACAAAAAACTTCAGAAAATCAAACAGGCACAAGGACCTTTGGGGCCATCAGCCAAACTAACAAAGCAATGTGAGAGTCCGAGGAGAGGAAAGAGAGGAACAGACTCAAAACTGGAAGAAACCATGAACCAAAATATGCTCACTCCGTTACAGACAAGAGTGTACCGTTTAAGGGAGCCAGCGTAATCAAAGAGAATGAGCACATTAAAATCACACTGGAGAAAACCTAACACACAGACAATTTTGAAAGTATCCAGAAAGGTGACTTTTCATATAGTGTGAGTAAGAAAATTGACTGATCTTGTATCATAAATTTCATTATGAGAAAGTTATTTGCAGAAAAACTAACACTCTTAGGCACTGGTGATGGAAATGTATATACAGAGATTCTGGAATATGGCATAAGAAAAGAAAAACAGAATTACCATAAGGTACAATACTTTTTTCTTTATATTTATTTGAGTTTTTATTGTGTATTTGAAAGAATTATAAATATAGATATTTGACTCAGTTTACAGTGCCACCCATTGAGAGGGCTTTAAGTCCAATTAGATAGCTGTTGATTGTCCCCCACCCTCCCAGATAACAATGCCACTAACTGCACCAGTAGAGGTAGTTTGCCATGCCAGTCATTATGGTTATTAGGCTTTAGGGCTGGGTTGGATCATTGATTGTTTTTCTCCCTTGGCAGTTTGCATAGCGTCATCTAGCATTATGATAGCCAAACTTCAGCTAGAAGGCTTCCAGGTCAATTCCTGCTCCATTGCTTCAAAGTCCTGTATCTGAAGTATGTCCTGTCTGCAGCAATAGAGTGTTATCTATTAGTTCTGGGAGATAACCAAGAGGTTTGGCAATAGCCTGTGTTATTTTAGGAGTATCCTGGACCACCTTCACCAACCACTCAAAGGGAGGTCTCATCTGTCTGGCACTGTATTCCTTGCCAAGCAGCACTAATGTTCAGACACTGTATGTGTATTTCTCATGGGGTTTCAAGGGCATCACAATTCCCTCTCAGTTTCCTAGCCCCCAAGATTCATTCAACTCTACTCTCATTTTCTCCCATTTGGCCTCCCTCCTCCCTCCCTAGTCCCAGTGCCCCCATTATCCTCACTTTCTCCCCAATAACACCACCATCCTCCATCTCCTGACTTCCCTCCCCCACACACACCATGGCCCCGTGCATGTCCCTTCCTCCTCTCCTCTCTGCTGAATACTCCCACTTTCCCCACCTTCCCCCAGTAACATCAGTTCCCTACTATCTCCCTTTCAGGTTCTTTCTTTTCCTTTACCTCCATGTAGCCTTTCCATTCTCCTGGCACCAGGTGTTACATCAGAATTTATATACTCATGTATAAGGAATTTGTGCTACAATCTGCAAATGAGGGTGAACATACACCGCTTGCCTTTCTGAATTTACGTTACTTCACTTAGTACAATACTCTCTAGTTCCATCCATTTACTATCAAATTTTTTAATTTCATCTTTTATTACTGCTGATTAGAACTCCCTTGTGTAGATGTACCACATTTTCATTAACCATTTGTCAGGTGAAGGACATTTAGGTTGTTTCCATTTCTTAGCTATTGTGAAGAGAGCAGCAACAAACATGGATGTACAGGTATCTTCTCTACAGTATGATGAGTACTTTGGGTATATGCCAAGGAGTGGTATCACTGGATCATATGGTAGGTTCATTTTTAATTTTTTGAGGGTTCTCCACACTGCTTTCCATAGTGGTTGCACAAACTTGCATCCCCACCAGCAGTAAATGAGCATTCCTCTTTCTCCACATCCTCTCCATCATTTGGAGCCTTTCATTCTCTTGATCTTAAGTCTGACTGGGGTAAGATGGAATCTTAAAGTGAATTTTATCTACATTTCTCTAATTACTAAGGATGTTGAGCACTTTTTAAGGAGGCATATTTATTTCTTCATTTGAGAACTCTCTGTTTAGGTCTATAGCCCATCTTTTTATTGCGTTGTTTATTTTCTTATTTCTTCGGGGGTTTGAGTTCTTTGTATATTCTGGATATTAATCCTCTATCAGATGTGTAGCTGGTGAAGATTTTCTCCCACTCAAGTGGGTTTCCTTTTCCCTTCCTTGGAACTCAAGGTGACACTGTTAACTCAGCCAAATACACATGGCAGGAGAGAACAAAGACTCTAGAGCAAACCCTACATCTTCCATATCTCCAGACAAATGAAACTTCTTACTATATGCTAAATATCAATCCTTATATTTACAAACAAGCATACCATACACCACTCATCAAAGAAGCTTCTTTTTGCAACAGATGGAAGCTACTGCAGATTTGCACATCTGGTCAGACACAGAGAACATACGTCTGAGAGATGCCCAGTACTAGAGGACACATCTACAATTGAACCTCTACAACTAAGGCTCACAGAACATAGAGGAACAAGGGGTAGAGAAAAATTAATGCATCCCTCAACCCTCACCAGTAAAGCTTCCTTATACAACACAAAGGGCCACAACTGACCAAATTTTAAAGAATAAGAGGCTGCAGAGTGTAGGATAGGACTCCTATATGGAGCCTCATCCACCCACGGCTCAGGGACCATTGCAGAGGAGGGAGCAGAAAGATTTTAAGAGCCACAGCTGGTTCATGAACACAGGGAAGCAGAGTCTTTCAGGACACTGGAAGCTTGCACATGTGAACTTGTGGCAATGGTGGCACCAAGCACAGGACACATGCCAACTCAATTAAACAAGGGCCCAAAGGGGAGGAGAGAAATAGGTGGTGGACCTACACTAGACTTAAAACTATTGGAGACTGACTGCTGCTGAGTGAGAAAGAATACACCTTACATACAATCTCTAGATGGGTTGACTAGACTCCCATTGATAGATTTACACTGAAGGACATTTGGGTAAAAATGCCTGAATGGATAGGACTTAACATGTATAGCAGAATACATGAGGTCCAGTGGGTGGGGGGAGACACATGGTTGGGGAAGGGGTATAAATTTAATAAAGAACTGTTGTATGAAATTACAAAAGCTCAATAAAACATATATATAATTATATATATGAATTAGAAACAGAGTCTCAAAGGGGTATTTGGAGCACCATATTCCTAACAGTGTTATTTGCACTAGCCAAAATACAGAAGCACTCAAAAGGGAACTCACATGGGAATGTATAAGAAAGTACTACATACATAGAATGCAATGGTAACCAGCCTTTAAAAAGGTAGGAAATCCTGACTTTACTACAGCATAAACGAATCTGGATAACATGATGTAAGTGAAATAAGTCAATGCAAAGTTATAAATACCGTGTAATAAATACCTTTCTCTCAGGTACTTAGACAAGTAAGATCACATAATACGAAAGTAGAATGGTGGGTGCCAAGGTCTGGAATTAGCATGGACAAAGGGACATTATTTATTACAGTTTGAGTCTCATGGATGTAAAGATTATAGAGATGGATGGTGATGAGAGCTGAACAAGAGTGTAAATGCAGTTAATAGAATGAAACTATCTAAACATAGTTAAAATAGAAAATTTAATATCATACACACATTACTAAGATAAAACTTGTAATAAAAAGGAAATAATTTGGAACTGGAGAGCTGACTCAATGGTTAAGAGCCACTGACTGCTCTTGCAAAGAACCCTGGTTCAATTCCCAGCACCCACATGGAGGCTAACAACCATCTGTAACTCCAGCTCCAGGGGATCTGATGTCCTCTTCTGACCTCTGTGGGCACTGCACAACGTGAATACACTTACATACATGCAGGAAATACACTCATACACATAAAATAAAGATAATAAACTAATTTTAAAGGAGATAATTTTCTAAAATTAACTTCATCTGAGCCTATCCCAGTAGAGAGAGTTCACAGAACTATGTATTAACAAGTCTCAACCTCCAACCTGTCATCTCAGTCCCAACATCCTTCACCTACCTGCACTTAAATATCAGGAAGAATTTCCCTTGAATACCTTATGGAAAGAGATAAGCCAGACGAATGACCGCATGACACTTTCAGGTGACATGATAACAGTATCAATGAAGGGGACGACAGAAAGAATGTTATAGAGACATTATAAAAAGGGATACTATAAGGGAGAGAGCAAATCAAATTCCAAGTTGAGTTCATGGATTTCTCTTATGATTAGGATATTCAAGCTCTAACTCTAAAGTTAACTGCCAGGTACTAATGGAATCCACAAGGTATTGAAGAACTACTCAAAATGGTTATGGAGAGTATCTCATCAATACAGCAGGAGCGGCAAGGGTGAGGTCATAGTCCTTGGTATGGAAAAGTCTTCTCAAAATTTGTCTCTTTCCTTCCAGTCATATAGAATGCAGAGAGCCATGGAAGGACAAAATGTGAGTTTTCCAAAAACATTCCTCTTGGTGGGTTTCTCAGATCATCCATGGCTGGAGCTCCCCCTCTTTGGAGTGATCCTGGTTTCCCACATTCTAACCCTGATGGGAAACAGCTCCATCATCCTCCTCTCACTAGTGGAGCCCAGACTACAGACATCAATGTACTTCTTCCTAGACAATCTCTCGATGCTGGACCTCTGTGTCACCTGTGCCATTGTCCCACAGATGCTGTCAAACCTTTGTGGACCAGAGAAGACAATTGCTGCCTCGGGCTGCATCACACAGGTCTATATTTTTACCTGTACAAGCTGCACAGAATGTGTTCTGCTGGCAGTAATGGCCTTTGATCGCTATGTGGCCATCTGCCAACCCCTCAGGTATACTCTCATTATGCATTTCTGGGCATGTGTGTGGCTGGCAACTGCATGCTGGGCCAGTGGTCTGGCCAATTCTCTGCTCCAAGGTACACTCACCCTCCAACTTCCCTTCTGTGGGCACCATATCGTGGACCACCTCTTCTGTGAGGTGCCTGCTCTGCTAAAGCTGGCATGTGGTGATACTACTGCTAATGACCTAGCTCTGAAATTGGTAGCTATCCCTTTTGGAATGGTAGCTCCCCTGATTGTGCTTATCTCCTATTCCTTCATTGCTAGAGCTGTTCTCAAGTTGCCTTCAGCTGGGGGAAGGTACAAGGCATTCAGCACCTGCAGCTCCCACTTGCTGGTTGTCACCATGTTCTTTGGACCAGGCATGTACACATACCTCCAGCCTCCAGCCAACAGCACTCAGGCCAAGTTCATGTCCTTCTTATATTGTGTCATCACACCACTACTCAACCCACTCATCTACACTCTAAGAAACAAGGATGTGAAAGTAGCGTGGAGGAGGATCTTACCAGCCCAGCACGGATGGAAGGCTTTCAAAGTCAGATGATCTCTGCCTGTCTCCTGGAACAACATACCCAAATCAATCAAATTAATTAGCTGTCAAATCTGCTTTCCCAAATATATAGGTGCCACGGACAAGGTTCCCACATCTCAAAGTCAATCACTCTGATGACTGAACATACTCTTTTTATTAGAAACTTCTATCTTCTGAAGTCTCACATAGGACCCTTGTGCTTTTTTCTGGATCTTTCTCACACATCTCACCCTCCACAAAAAGAACAAGTACTTATACTGACTTATACTTGTGGTGACTCCTTTAATAACACTTTTGACTCTTGAATTCATAGGTAGACCCCTCTTTAATCTGCAGGCTGACCCAGTTCATTCAGAATACTATGCACTACTTGAACTCAATAACATCTTCCCAATGTGCAAATATACCAGCCTCTGCCTCAGAAACCAACACCTTAATCTTACAAACATTCCTTAATCTTACAAACATTCAGTTTCAGCTCAGAAGCTAGACTCATGTCAACATCCATTGTCCCTTGGGACTTTTCCTCTACTTCCCTTGACTGTAAAAATCATTCCTCTGGGTTTTTTTATATAACAAAAAGGATGAGAATGTAAGAGTGTAATGTTAGAATCCAGCTGCTGCTCAGGCCACAATACCTACAGTAGTTCCTTCCCTCTCACAGACACTGACAGGCAACCTATTGAGAACACTATCTGTGAATCTCCAGCTAAAAGACTTCCAGGTACTAAGATTCCTAACCTGGGGAAAAGGGTTTATAGGTATAGAAACATCAAAGGGCTACTGATGTGCACACTGCCAAGCCTCTACCCCTTTCTTTGTCTCCTCCTGGGAAATCAAGAGTCTGACTGAAGGCTTTTGCTGTGAAACACTGGAAGCTAATTAGATATTCCAACCCAAGTAAGCCTAGCATCTACCTATTCATTCATGAATTTATCAAATAATTGCTGCAGGCCAATGGTAGGTATTGGGGAGGTAAGGGAAATCTAATCACAGATCAAATTCCCAAAGTGCTCAGAAGGCAGAGGAGAGACCATGATGAAAAACTATATTTATAATATGGAAACAAAATGAAAAGATGATAGGAAGTTTTGTAGAGAAAATGATGCTTGACTTAGGCAGGAATCACAAATGACAGGAGTCCATAGCAGATAATTTAATAGAAGAGACTAAAACTACAATATGCAAAGGAGTCAGTGAAAAGTCTATAATTTTGACAATGTTTGACTCTGTACATAATGTAGCCCTATGTTAGCCTGAAATTCTCTTACTATGTTACCCATGCTGGTCCTGAACTTGTGATCCTCTTGCCACAGCATCCAAAGAGCTAAGATTGTGTGCATATACCACCAGAAGTCTATGCTTTTATCTGAGGCTTGAACTAGTGGGGAAGAACATGAGTTTGATGAAAGTATATATTAACACAGAAGCAAAATCAGAGATGGGCCTGGGTGCCACATGAACCTTCAAATAAAAAAGATAAAATGAGCATTATAATTTCTGAATATTACTCAAGCAGTTTATTATGAAGAATGGATTAGTTTGGGTGCCTATGGTAGCAGGATCATTCAGGTAATAGGTAACAAGCCATACATTATATTAACAAGTGGCTTCATGGTTGAGCATTTAACACATTGCTTAGGTCTTGAAGAATTCTTCTAAGTGTACTATCCCCAAAATTTGGTGAATGAACTAAACCAAAATCATTTTCAATGATGTTATTATACAGATAAAATTCTTTACACAAATTGACAAAAGCAAAAAAAAAAAAAAAAAACTTAGAATGTGACTCTCCATGTTGCACAGTAAAGCACTGAAGTTCATTGCAAAGAAAAATTGCCCTTCTGTGTCAAGCTTATTCTGCTCAGGATAGTGTTACTCAGACTCACTTTTATATAAATTGCATTATGTCCTTTTATTGAAGAATATTATTCCACTGTGTGTATCCACCTCCTTTTCTTTACACATTCATCCTTGGATGAACTCTTAAGTTGTTTGTCTTTCTTGGCTACTGTGAATGCAGTAAACATCAATAAACACAGGTGTGAAGGTGTCCCTCCAACTCACTTATTTAATTTCCTTTATATATAAATGACTCAAAGTGGGATTGCTGGATCATATTATAGTTCTATTTTTATCTCCTTGATGAATCTCCATATGGTTTTCCATAGTGCCTGCACTAACTCATATTCCCACAATATTATTCAAGTTCCTTTTCCTCCACAGCCTCAGAAGTATCTGCTATTTTGACCTATAATAGTGGCCATTCTGACAGAAGTGAGGTGTAAAAAGGAAAATTCTCCATATCATTCATATGCAGACTCTAAAATAGCTAATTTCACAGAATGTAGAAAGGGGTTACCATGGGCTGAGGCAGTTAGAGTTCACAAGACTTGGAGGACAGTGGTCAAAGAATACAAAATTCTAACTCTACTTGAAGTTAAGTACAGGGCACTAAATGAAATTAGCCAGACATCAGAGACTACTCAAAATGGTTGTGGAGAACATTTCATCAATGCAGTGGAAATTTTGAGGATGACATCATGGAGTAATGAAATGGAATAGTCTTGTTTAACCTAAATATCTGGCTATTTTCTTATAGGCATATAGAATGCAGCAAACCATGGAAGGAGGAAATCGAGTTTCCCCAACACATTTGCCTTGATGGGCTTTTCAGATCACGATTGGAGAGTCCCCTCTTTGGAGTCATTTTGGTTTCCTACATCTTCATCCTGATAGAAAATAACTCCATTATCCTTCTCTCACTGGTGGATCCCAGGCTCCAGACACCCATGTACTTCTTCCTGGACAACCTTTCTGTGGTGGACCTCTGTGTCACCTGCACCATTGTCCCACAGCTGCTGGACAACATCTGGGGACCAGTGAAGATAATTGCCTCCTGGGGCTGCATCACACAGGCCTACCTCTTCCAGTGGACCAGCTGCATGGAATGTGCCTTGCTGGCAGTGATGGCCTTTGACTGCTATGTGGCCATATGCCAACCACTCAGGTATGCTCTCATCATGCACCCCTGGGCATGTTTATGGCTGGCAGCTGTATGCTGGGCCAGTAGCCTGGCCAATTCTCTGGTCCAAGTCACACTCACACTCCAGCTGTCACTCTGTGGTCAATGTACGCTGGACCATTTCTGTGAGGTACCTGATCTGCTTAAGCTGGCATGTGGTGACACCACAATGAATAACCTGTCCCTGACCCTAGTAGTTATCCCTTTTGGTATGGTGGCTCCCTTGATTGTACTCATCTCCTACACCTTCATTGTTAGGACTGTGCTTAAGTTGCCTGCAGCTGAGGAAAGGCACAAGGCCCTAAGTACCTGCAGCTCCCACTTACTGGTTGTCACCATGTATTTTGGACCAGGCATCTACATGTGCCTCCAATCTCCATCCAAGGTCACTCAAGCCACGTTTGTGTCCTTCTTCTATTGTGTCATCACCCCACTGCTTAACCTACTCATCTATACACTGAGAAATAAGGATATGAAGGCAGCATGGAGAAAGATCCTAACCTTCAGGATGTGGGAAAATCTTTCAAAACAAGATGATCTCTGTGTGTCTCCTGGAACAGCCTCATGCACACGAGTTAGTGCCAACAAGTCTGCTTTCCCAAATAGGTACCATAGACAGTTTCTATCTCTAAAGGTCAATTACCCTGATGACTGAAGAGACTGTATTGACTAGAAAATTCTATCTTCTGAAGCCTCAAATAGGGCCCTTGTGTTTTTGCTGGGCCCTTCTCAGATGTCTCCCACTATTCAGAGAAAATGTGCAGGTGGTTCATACATCTACAGAATTCTGAAAGTAATTTACTGCAAATTCCTTCTCACAACTGCTCCCTTTACCATATTCCATCAAATATTTTTGCTAAGGGCATGTTAAGTATGATCAAAATACATTTTAAGAAATTCTCAAAGAATAAAAATACTTCTTTAAAAATTTTGCTGAGAACTTTGGAACTCATATCAATAATTTTTTTTATTTTACTTGTATAAGTGTTTTGCCTGCGTGTATGTAAGTGCACCACATATGTGCATGCCTTCAGAAGCTAGAAGAGGGCATCAGATCCCCTGAAACTGGAGTTATGAACAGTTGTTCACTGCCATGTAGGAACCTAACCCGAGGTCCTCTACAAGAGTAGCCAATGCTCTTAACCCCTAGGCCATCTCTCCAGCTCTCAATAAAAATTTTAAACAAGTTTTCACTATATTTAACCAGAGACAGTCAAATCATTCTACTCTCCTATCTCTGGGCATCCAATTTCTCCTTCTTTCTTTTTGATCCTCAATTTACTTGCCTTTGAATGGGATAAATTCAAATATAGTCATCTGATATTCAGCTTCATAAACTTTAGCATGCATTGAAAATAGCCAGAAAGTTTGTCAAAATATACATTACAAACCATTCTTCACTTGTTTGTCTGTTCTGACATTGTTTAATTTTATTTTTATCTGATACATAAAAAAATTAAGCAACTTAAGAGCTGGAGAGATGGTTCAGCAGTTAAGAGCTATCTTACAGGGGACCTAAGTTTGGTTCCCAGACCTCAAGTCCAGCAGTTCACAACTCCAGCTCCAGGGGAATCCCAGACCATTCAGCAGGTACCAGCACTCATATGCACATACCCCACACACACACATATACATAATTTAAAATAAAATACATTTTTAATTAAACAAATTAGGAGATCTTAGCAGACTAAGAGGGTGGACTCCAACCTCCATTGGCGTAGTGGCTCTGATCTTAGCACAAGGCCAGAGAGTGCCGGGTTCTGGCCTCCCTCTGCCACAGGGCCTCAGAACACAGGAGACTGCCTGAGAGCACATGGATCCTGCCTCCATGTGGCGGGGTCAAGCCTTAGAAGGAAACCTGAGTGCTCCTAACTAGAACTTGACTTGGCCTTCTGTGGGTGCTCCTGGATAGCTGATCTGAAGCCATCAGTTCCCTCAAAAATAAAACCTGAGAGAACCTGAAATCTTTACCAACCAGCCTTACATAACCAATAAGGAAAGGACCTAGGCATCCTGATAATACAAACAGAAGCATAAATCAACTTAATTCTCATATCAGAATCATAAACAACAAAAGAAGTTCACATGCCAAAATCACATCAAAAGAATAATAAAATGGGAAGCCAAAACACTATGTGCCCACAAAACTCCACCAGTCCTGTAGAAGAGTTCCACAAGGAGAATCCCCAAGAGATAACCCAGGACATTGAATTTAAAAGAACAATCATAAACATGATCAAGGAATTCAACGAATTTAAAGAACACACGAACAAACAAATCAAAGAACTGAAAGAAGATAGGGATAAATTTCTGAATGAATTCACAAAAGAGATAGAAACACTAAAGAAAACTCAGGTAAAAATGAAGAAGAAAGTGCAAAACTCAATAAGCCAACTTGAAACAACAGGGGAAAGCCTCACTGCTAGAATGAATGAAATGGAAGACAGAATATCAACACTGGAAGATAAAGATGAAGAATTGGACCACTCAAGCAAAGAATATGGAAAATTTTAAAAACACAGAAATGAAATATGCAAAAGATGTGGGACACCATGAAAAGACCAAATCTATATATCATAATAGAGGAAGGAGAAGAATTTCAGGTTAATGGTATTGATCAGGCCTTAAACAGGATTGTAGAAGAGAATTTCCCAAAGTTAAGGAAAGACATCCCCATACAAATACAAGAAGCATATAGAACACCAAATAGACGGGACCAGAAAAGAAATTCCCCATGACATACCAAAGTAAAAACAATAAATGCAAAGAACAAAGAGAATACTGAAAGCAGCAAAAGAAAAACAACAAGTCACATAGAAAGGAAAGCCCATCAGAATTACAGCTGACTTATCAATGCAAACTATGAAAGCCAGAAGAGCCTGGACCAAGATATTTCCAGTTCTAAATGACAACAGATGCAAGCCCAGAATACTTTACCCAGAGAATATCCTGAAATGATATAAGTCCACAAAACCAGCCCTTCAAAGAATACTTGAAGCAATACAGAGAGTGCAGAGAGAAACAACTATACCCCAGGGGCAACAAAAGAAAAAAAAGGTATAATTGAGGAAGCACAAAATTAGAGAACACAAACAGCAATCAAAATGATGGCAACCAATACACACCTTTCAATGATAACCTTAAATATCAATGGACTGAACTCCCCACTCAAAAGACACAGGCTAAGTGAATGGATTAAGAAACAAAATCCATCTCTTTGCTGTCTGCAAGAAACCCATCTCACCTTCAAGGACAGGCACTACCTTAAGTAAAAGGATGGAAAAGAACATTCCAAGCAAATGGCACTAAGAAACAGCAGGGGTTTCAATTCTAATATCTGACAAAATAGACCTCAAAGTAAAACTAATCAGAAGAGATAAGTGTCGGGAGCCATCCTTGCCATAAACATTGGCAATTAGGAGAGTGTCACTTTAAGAGATTCTGAGCTCTCTGCTTCAGCGGTCAGAGCTGACAGGCTGTACCTGTATGATAAATCAGGTCTTCTAGAAAGTTAGTTTCAGTTCGGTCTACGGGCACCGGAAACTGCAGCTTCGTGCTGTATCCATAGTAACCCTTTTGTTTCTGTTGGGAAAATTCACCTAGGTAACCCAAACACCAGGCCGGATAAAAAGGACCTGTGGGACTCCCATCCTCAGACCTCTTGTGGTAAGTCTATAGCACAGCCCTCCGCGCTTTGACTCCCCAAGCTACATTCACCCTTCCATCTCCCCCGCTGTTCTCTACTGCTAGTTTGGGTCCTGTACCATTTCTAGTCTTGGGGTCCCAGACACTTGGGGAACAAATACTGCTTCCTGATCCTTTTCACCCAGAACAACTTAGTGCCTTTCTTGGGCCCCAGGAGCACCCCTTCTGGACCTGGCCCCGCCCTCACCTCTCTCTGCTTCCGGGGACCTGCACCACAGGCTAACTCTCCTAGCCTGCACTCCCATCCTCAGACCTCTTGGGGTAAGTCTATAGCACAGCCCTCCGCGCCTTGACTTCCCCAGCCACATTCACCCTTCCATCCCCCCCACTGCTCTCTACTAGTTTGGGCCCTGCGCCATTCCTAGTCTTGGGTTCCCAGACACCTGGGGAACCAATACTGCTTCCTGATCTTTTCACCCAGACCAACTTAGTGCCTTCCCTGGGCCCTAGGAGAACTGCTTCTGGGCCTGGACCCGCCCTCACCTCCCTCTACTTCCCTGGTCCTGCAACACCCACCAGCCTCTTTCTGGGGCTGACAGCCTCTTTCTGGGGCTCTGAGGCTTACCTTTCCGCTCCCTGATCCTTTGCATCCAGTACAACCCAGCTACTCAATCCACTCCCTGGGAAATCTTGGGGCTTCTTCCTACCCCATTTGCCTGTGCATCCCTGCATGGCACATCCATGGCCAGGATCTCAGGTCAGTGCAACACCCAAGTTCCTGACGCCAAAATCATTCTTAGAAGATTCCAGACCTAAGGAGAAAGTCTGAAAACTTCTGA
>NW_008328000.1:665783-672275 GCF_000622305.1 Nannospalax galili
TGAACCTAGAAACTTACAGCCACTTGTGAAAGAGATGTACTATTGCTCTGGAGTGTGTTACTGAATATGTTAAAGCTGTAACGAAATGCTTCTAAAAAAAAAACTTGAAAATAAAATTTGAAAATTAAAAAAAAAGGACCTGTGGGACCCCTCAGTAGATTCGTCCTTATAGAGAGCACTCTCCTCTCTGTACCTGCTGTCCCGTTAATAAATTCCTTGCATAATTTCAGACGTTTGCCTGAGTGTCCTTCTTGTTGAAGACCCAAGCCTGGTGGGCTTGGGGGGCGTTCGACAGATAAGGAGGGTCACTTCATTCTGATCAAAGGAACAACAAACTCTGGTGCACCCAAATTCATAAAAACAACTCTACAGGACTTTAAAATACAGATTAACCCCAACTCAGTGATAGTAGGGGACTTCAATTATTTCCATTAGACAGGTCAACTGGACAAAGAATAAACAGAGAGGCGTCTGAAGTAAATGTTACCATACATCAAACGGACCTAACAAACATCTTTCGAATATTCCACCCAAGCACCAAAGAATGCACTTTCTACTCAGCACCCCATGGAACTTTCTCAAAAATTGACCATATACTGGACCACAAAACAAAACTCAACAAATACCAAAAAAAAATTGAAATAATTCCATGCATTCTGTTGGACCACAATGCAATAAAGCTCAAAATCAACACTGGACAAAGCCCTAGTCACTACACGAACTCATGGCGATTAAATAACACACTCCTAAACAATGAGCAGGTCAAAGGAGGAATTAAGAAAGAAATAAAAGAATTCCTGGAATTCAATGAAAAGGACACTACAACACAATACAACACAACTTCTGGGACACTTTAAAAGCAGTCCTAAGAGGGAAGTTTATAGCTCTAAGTGCTTACATTAAAAAACTAGAAAGAGTCCAAATAAATGACCTAACACTGCAACTTAAAATGCCGGAAAGTCAAGAACAAATGAAACCCAAACCCAGCAGAAGAAACTAAATAACAAAAATAAGATCAGAAATTAATGAAATAGAAACAAAGAAAACAATACAAAGAACCAATGAATCTAAGAGCTGGTTCTTTGAAAAGCTAAAGAAGATAGACAGACCCTTAGCCCAGTTAACCAAAAGAAAGAAAGCAAATCCAAATCAACAAAATCAGAGATGAAAGGGGAAACATCACAACAGACACCCAAAAGATCCAGACTATTATTCGCTACCAGACGCTACCAAATTTGAAAATCTAAAAGAAATGGATGTATATCTAAAATCATGGGAACTATCAAAGTTAAACCAAAAAGAGATCAACAGTTTAAACAGACCCATAACATATAAGAAAATCAAAACAGTAATACAAAACCTCCCAACTAAAAAAAATCCCCAGGCCCAGATGTATTTACAGCAGAAGTCTACCAGACATTTAAAGAAGACCTCCAACTAATATTACTTAAAGTATTCAAAATGATAGAAACAGAGGGAGAATCCCCAAATTCCTTTTACAAAGCCAGCACCACTCTAATACCCAAACCAGGTAAAGACACAACCAAAAAAGAAAACTGTAGACCCATATCCTTAATGAACATAGATGCAATAATTCTCAACAAAATACTTACAACAAAATACTTACATTCATCATGATCAAGTAGGCTTTATTCCAGAGATGCAGGGATGGTTCAAACTATGCAAATTAATAAATGTCATTAATCATATAAAAGGACTCAAAGACAAAAAACACATCATCACCTCAATAGATGCAGAAAACGCTTTTGATAAAATTCAGCATGTTCAAAGTTCTAGAGGGAGTTGGACTGGAGGGAACATAATTAAAGCTATATACAACAAACCCATAGCCAACATCATTCTAAATGGAGAAAAACTGGAAGAATTCCCCTTAAAATAAGGAACAAGACAAGGATGTCCACTATCTCCACTCCTTTTCAACATAGTGCTTGAAACTCTTGCTAGAGCAATAAGACAGGAGAAGGAAATTAAAGGAGTACTAATGGGAAAATAAGAAGTTAACCTATCACTTTTTCCAGATGATATGATACTGTGCCTAAGAGATCCCAAAAGTTCCACCAAAAAATGCCTAGAACTGATCAACACTTTCAGTACAGTGGCAGGTTATAAAATCAATCTACAAAATTCAGTGGCCTTTCTATATACCAATAACAAGCAATTGGAGAAAGAGTACAGGGAATTGCTCCCATTCACAATTGCTGCAAAAAAAATAAAATATCTTGGAATAAATCTGACCAAAGTTACCAACGATTTCTACAATGAAAATTTTAGGGAAAGAGATTGAGGATGACACCAGGAGATGGAAGGACCTCCCATGCTCATAGACTGGAATAATTACTATTGTGAAAATTACCATCCTGCCAAAAGCAATGTATAGATTCAAATATCTAGCCAAAGCAACCCTGAGTACAAAGAGCAACACTGGGGGGGGGATTACTAGACCAGATCTCAAAGTATACTACAGAGCTATAGTTGTAAAAACAGCATGGTACTGGCACAAAGACACATAGACATAGATCAATGGAACATCATTGAAGACCCAAACCCGAGTACATGCAATTTCAGCTACCTGATATTTGACAAAGGTGCCAAGAACACACAATGGAGGAAAGACAGCATCTTCAACAAATAGGGCTGGCAAAACTGATCTCCACCTGTAGAAGAATGAAACTAGATACTTATCTTTCATCTTGCACAAAAATTAACTCCAAATGGATCAAAGACCTCAATGTGAAACTGGAAACTCTGAAACTATTAGAAGAAAATACTGGCAGTAACTTACAAGATATAGGTGTAGGAAAGGACTTTCTAAACCGGACACCAATAGCCCAGGAAACAAGGGCAAGAATTAACAAGTGGGACCTCATTAAACTAAAAAGCTTCTGTACAGCAAAAGAAACAATCAAAAAGTAAAAAGAAAACCCACAGAATTGGAAAAAGTCTTCACCAGTGACACATTTGACAGAGGTTTAATGTCCAGAACATATAATGAACTCAAAAGACAAAGAATCAAGAAACCAAATGACCCAAATAAAAGATGGTCTAAAGATCTAAACAGAGAGTTCTCAGAGGAAGAAATAAAATGGCTAAGAAACATCTCAAAAAGTGTTCAACATCATTAGTAATTAGGGAAATGCAAATTAAAACCACCCTAAGGTATCACCTTACCCCAAACAGACTGGCTAGGATCAAAAGAACAAATGATACCAAATGCTGGAGAGGATGTGGAGAAAGGGGAATGCTCATTCACTGCTGGTGGGATTGAAAACTCATGCAGCCTCTATGAGAAGCAGTGTGGAGAACTCTTAAAAATCTAAAAATGAACTTACCATATGACGCGGTTATACAACTCCTTGGTATATACCCAAAGGACTCATCCTATTGTAGAGACCCTTGTACAACTATGTTTGTTGCTGCTCTTTTCGCACTAGCTATGAGATGGAAGCAACCTAACTGCCCCTCAACTGTCAAGTGGTTAACAAAAATATGATATATTTATACAATAGAGTTCTATTCAGCAGTAAAGAAAGATGAAATAATGAAATTTGCATGTAAGTAGATGGATCTAGAAACTGTGTTATTAAGTGAAGTAATGCAAACTCAGAAAAACAAGTGACGTATGTTCTCCCTCATATGTGGACCCTAGCACCAAATCCTTTTAAATTCCAGGTCCTTTTAATAATATGATGCTGTACAGCAGTCCCTTCTGCATGAAATAACTACCATCATCAGGACACAGTCTCTACTGCTTGAAATAACTACCATCATCAAGACTTCAGCTGTGCTGATGGTTGTGCTCATTCATTAAAGGAAGGGCAAGCAGGGTCATTGGACCCTCACCAGAGTATCCAGCCACGCCCTCACGGCATTATTCAGCCACTCTTCCCAGCCAACTGTATGCAATTTGGCTCTAATCACACACGGCCTCCTGGATTTGAGGAGGGCTAAAGTATACAATCCAAGGAAGGCTAGGAAGAGAAGGAAAAGAAGTCTCACAACAGATGGAAAATTTGTTAATGCTATTATGTCTACATATGCCTCAGCAACCCCTCAGTTATCTTGCTATCAAGATACCTGAAAGCAAATCCTGAATCCATCACTCTTGAATCCAGCCTCAGCAGCCCTGTTCTGACTTTTTTCTGGTTCTTCATCTAGAACTTGTAATGCTAACTATTCTTGCCTTTACTTCTCCTTCACATCCCCTATTCATGAGCCAAAGACTTTCTTTTTCCCCTACAGATAAGAGTTATGCAATTTGGGAGTCTTTTCGATAGACCCACTGAAGGAGTACCCCAATTGCCTCACCCTGAGTCCCTATTCAGCATAGAAGAAGCCAGAGCAGTCTGCATCCCAATTCCCTATCAGCAATTTGGTAACCTCTTCAGAGGATGGTGTGATAAGACTAGGAGGTAGGGGCTGGAGAGATGGCTCCGTAGTTAAGAACACTGGTTATTCTTACAGAAGACCTGGGTTCGAATCCCAGCACCCTGCCCATAACTCCAGTCCCAGGGGATCTGACAGCCTCTTCTGACCTCTGCAGGCTTTGCAGGACATGGATACACTTACCTACATACAGGCAATACATGAATACACATAAAATAATATATAATAAATAAAATATTAAAAGAAAAAGAACAGGAGGTAGGAATTGGCTAGGCAGTTAGGGTAAAAAAGTCCCCAAAGAAAAGTAGCCAGTTTCTTGGCTAAAAGTCAAAATGTCCTTGGGCCTCTTAGCAACATACTCTCTTCCAAAGGCCAAAACTGACAAAAGTATTTGGGAGCACTTATCTAGTCTAAAAGATTTTAGGGTTACCTCTTCAGAGAGGTAATGAGATAGTATCAAAAAGCCCCATTTAAAAAGAAGGAAAGAAAGAAAGAGACAGAAAGGAAAAAAGGAAGGAAGAAAGGAAGGAAAAGTACAGAAAAAAAGTAACGGGGAAATATGGGAGGGTTAGAGGGGAGAGAGTGGGCATGGATTTTATCAAAACACCTTATATGCATGCATGAAATTCTCAATAAAGTTTCTTTTTAAAAAATTAAACAAATTTTACTCTTACCCACAGGCCTCTCTCCAGGGTAAGTCCATCACACCCTCTGCGCCTTGACTCCCCCAGCCTGATTCACCCTCCCATCTCCCCCGCCAGTCTCTCCTAGTTTGGGTCCTGCCCCACTCCTTGTCTTGGGGCCCCAGACGCCTGGGGAACCAATACTGCTTCCTGATCCTTTTCATCCAGAACAACATAGTGCCTTCTCTGGGCCCTAGGAGCACTGCTTCTGGGCCTGGCCATGCCCTCACCTCCCTCTGATTTCCTGGGCCTGCACCACCCACCAGCCTCTTTCTGGGACATGGGGGCTGATCTTTCCTCTTCCTGATCCTTTGCATCCAGTCCAACACAGCTCCTTAGTGCAGTCCCCTGGAGTCCTTAGGGCCTCTTCCTGCCCCATCTGCCTTTGCATCTCGGGGTGGCACAGCCCTAGACCAGCTGCCCTAGACCAGCATTTTTACTGGGCCAGGCTCCCAGACCAGTCCAACCCCCAGATCCCTGAGGCCAAAATCGTTCCTGGAGGGATTCAGACCTTAGGAGAAAGCCTGAAAACATCGGACCCTCGTCTGAATTGGGCCTCAGTTCTGTGGGAACTCCTGAAGACAAAAGCAATCCGGCCACTCCAATATAAAATCAAAAGAGAGAACCGGAAGCTTAGACGAACCAGCTTTTCAAGCCTAGAAAGTAAACCACAAAGATACATAAAGTTCACAAAAAGAAGCAGACCTAAACTTGAAGGCCTGAGTCTCACACAAGAATCAGAAACTACAAAAGAAATTCACATGTCAAAATCACAGAGAAAAAAATAATAACATGAAAAACCAACATAACATATCCCCACCAAATACGAATAGTCCTCTAGAGGAGTACAATAAGAACTCCCCAGAGATAACGCAGGACATGGAACACAAAAGAACAATTATAAACATGATAAAAGAATTCAGCAAATTTAAAGAACACACACACACAAAAAAAAGAAATCAAAGAACTGAAGGAAGATAGGGATAAACTTCTGAATGAATTCAGAAAAGAGCTAGAAATATTGAAGAATACTCAGGCTGAAATAAAGAACGAAGTGAAAGTGAAACACTCAATAAGCCAAATTGAAACAACAGGAGAAAGCTTCACCACTAGAATGAATGAAATGGAAAATAGAATATAAACACTGGAGGATAAAGTTGAAGAATTGGACCACTCAAGCAAATACTATGAAATTTTTCTTAAAAACACAGGAATGGAATATGCAGGAGATGTGGTACACCATGAAAAGACCAAATCTACATATCATAGGCATAGAGGAAGGAGAAGAAATTCACGTTAATGGTATTGACCAGATACTAAACAGGATTACAGAAGAGAATTTCCCAAAATTAAGGAAAGACATGCCCATATAAATACAAGAAGCATATAGAACACCAAACAGACA
>NW_008328000.1:673142-673812 GCF_000622305.1 Nannospalax galili
CAATACTACAGGACTTTAAGACCCAGATTAATCCCAACTCGTTAATTGTAGGGGACTTAAATACCCCACTGTCCCCATTACATAGGTCAATAGGGCAGAGAGTTAACAGAGAGACATTTGAATTAAACAATACCAAATATTAAATGGACTTAACAGACATCTACCGAGTATTCCACCCAAGCACCAAAGGACATACATTCTAATCAGCACCCCATGGAACCTTCTCCAAAATCGACCATATACTGGGGCACAAAACAAACCTCAACAAATACAAAAAGACTGAAATAATTCCATGCGTTCTATCAGAACACAATTCAATAAAGCTTAAAATCAACACCGGAAGAAATCCTAGTAACTACATGAACACATGGAGATTAAACAACACACTCCTGAATGATGAACAGGTCAAAAGATAAATTAAAAAAGAAATAAAAGTATTCCTGGTACTAAATGAAAAGGACAATACAACACAACAAAACCTCTGGGACATGCTGAAAGCTGTCCTTAGGGAAGTTTATAGCTCTAGGTACCTACATTAAAAAATCAGAAAGAAGACAAATAAATGACTTAACACTCCAACTCAACACACTTGAAAAGCAACAGCAAACCAAACCCAAATCCAGCAAACAAGAAGAAATAACAAAAATCAGGGCAGAAATTAATGAAATTG
>NW_008328000.1:674109-682324 GCF_000622305.1 Nannospalax galili
TAAACAGACACATAACACAAAAGGCAATTGAAACAGTAATACAAAGCCTCCTGACTAAAAAAAGCCCATGTCCAGATGGATTTACAGAAGAATTCTGTCAGACATTTAAAGAAGATCTGCATCCAGTTCTACTTAATTTATTCAAAAAAATAGAAATGGAGGGAGAATCCTTCTATGAAGAATCCAAATCCTTCTATGAAGCCAGCATCACTCTAATACCAAAGCCATGTAAAGATACAACCAAAAAAGAAAACTGTAGACCCATATCCTTAATGAACATAGATGCAAAAATTCTCAACAAGACACTTGCAAACTGCATACAGACACACATCAAAAAGATCATCCACCATGATCAAGTTGGCTTTATCCCAGAGATGCAGGAACGGTTCAATATACATAAGTCAATAAATGTCATAAATCATATAAATGGACTCAAAGACAAGAACCACATGGTCATCTCAATAGATTCAGAGAAGGCCTTTGACAAAATTCAACATGCATTTATGTTCAAAGTCCTAGAGAGAATTGGACTGGAGGGAACATGCCTCAACATAATTAAAGCCATATGCCGGTGCCAGCCGGCAAAGACGGACAGCACCTGAAAGGAGGAGTGAGGATTGAAAGAAAAAAAAAGAGACAGAGAAAAGATACTTGGGAGGGACTACAGTAGAGATTGCAGCAGCCCCGGTTTATTTTAGCTTCCCCTTTTTATACAGAACATCAGAGATCTTAACTCAGCACTTTTTTATACAGTAGAACATCAGAGATAGCCACCATTTGCTTAACTCAATTAGCTTCAACAGCTGTTTTTCTCACCTGTATCTGAGGGTCAAGGAGTGGTCAAATACCTGTGGTGAACTCCACCATATAAACACATTCCTCCTGACTTGGCAGATTAGGTACTGGTGTGCAAAACACAAACTCTAAGTAAACAAGCAAGCCTGCCGCAGCTCAATGTACATAATGGCTGCGCTTATATTAATAGCTCCGAACATCTCCCCCTTTTTATTTTTATAACACCAGATTATGCTATACTAGGACAGAAGGACCATGCCTGTCTTAGGTTGACTTCTGCTAGAGCAAAGCCTTACCTGTCATCAGCACGTAGCTTCCATCATCTACGCCCTGTCTTAGGTTGACTTTCTCCCAGAAGATCTTACCTATCTTTGACTACCAGCCTCCGTTAGGGGAGGGAGAGCAATCTCATATCATGCACAGCAGCCTTGACTTGCCACAGGATTTCATAAATATCTTTACTGCCACCAGATGAAAACAAAGACATAGGAGGAAAAGCATGCCAAGTCCCACTAAACCATACACAATGGAAGTGATAGAGGAGCACGATGGTAAGGTAGCTCTCAACCTTTTTAGAATATCTGCCGCTGCTTACAGGGTGGAAATGCTTGTGGAGAATTTTTTTTCTCTATTATCTCTTGGCAATAACACTTTGACATTGGTACAGTATCCACCTCATCCCACAAACACACAGTCATCTACTTGTACACACCCATACTTATTATCATTTTTAACAAAACAAATAGGCAACCCACTTCCCGATCCCGAATAATAAAAATGTGTTGCCACTTGCATCATCAGGTGTTTCAAAGCAGGCTGAGAAATTAACTGAGAGTCATTCACAGTCACTACTATCTCTTTATCCTACCATATCGCAGGGTGCAACTTTGTGGATCAGGAACATAAGTCCAGTATAACTCAGCCAGGATCACTTGCAGGAACATCATCATCAGCCACGTTTGCTGCCTCATCATTCTTTTCCACTTCTTTTTCTGGCACTCATCCGGCGAACCTCACCAGCCTTTCCAGCAGCCACCTGGTTCCATCTGCGTCCTGTGGAAAAACACAAACATGCCCTCTTCCCCATATCAATACAGGGTCGGGGCCATTCCATTATCCAGTTAAAGGATCCTTCCACCTGACTTGGGTGTAGGTATCCTGTGACTGAGGGTGCCACATTCTATCTGCCGCAGAGCAGTCATTTTTATCCAAACTCAAAAAATTTAAAGTGAAAAGAGTATGATGTAAAAGATTACTTGGTGTCTGAGGATATAACTCCCCCTTTTTTATTTTTTTTAATTGTACTTTTAAAGTGCCATGAGCTCTTTCCACTATACCTTGTCCTTGTGGATTATATGGTATCCCAGTTTTATGCTCAATGCCCAATTGCAAACAGAAACGCTGGAACCCCTGACTGGTGTAGCCAGAGCCATTATCCATTTTTATAATGTTAGGGATCCCAGCTATGGAAAAGCAAGTCAAGCAATGAGTTATAACATTTTTTGTGGCTTCCCCTGTTTGCGCAGTAGCCATAATGAAGCCAGAAAATGTATCTATTGTAACATGTACATACCTTTGCCTGCCAAAATCCGCAACATGAGTAATGTCCATTTGCCACAGTTAGTTAGGCTTCAGCCCTCTAGGATTAACCCCATAATGAGGAACAATTTGTGTTTGAGGACAAGATGAGCACTGTCGCACAATTTGTCTTGCAGCTTCCTTAGTAATATGAAGTTGTTTTCTCAAACTTTGGCTATTTTGGTGATGAATGGCATGAGAATTTGTAGCTTGCCCTACCTGAGTCAATCCTATAAGCTGAGTGGCTTTATCCACCAAAGCATTCCCCAAAGCTAATGGCCCAGGAAGACCACTATGTACTCTGAGATGTCCTATATAGCAAGGATATTTTCTAGATTTAATACTATTTTGCACTTGTCTTAACAGCAAACAAATTTGAACATTCCTCATTTCAATAAAAGGTACTGTTTCAATTTCCTGTAGAGCTCGAGCTACATAATGACTATCTGTATAGAGATTGAAGGGTGTTGAGGCCAGAAGCTGGAACACTGCAGCTACAGCGTGAAGTTCCACTACCTGTGCTGAAGCAGGGGAAGTTTGAAAAGAATAACTTTGCCCATAAGTCACATAAGCTGCATGTCCATTAGAAAAACCATCAGTAAATACCGATATAGCCTGGGGGGTGGTACTAACCTTAACTATCTTTGGAAATACAAGCTCATGCATATTAGCAAATTGTAATAATTTATCCTTGGGATAATGATTCTCTATCTGACCTATATAATTTGCAAATGCAATTACCCATGAATCTACATTTTGAAACAACCATAGCAATTGCACCTTAGTGTAAGGAACAATAATTTGAGCAGGCTCGGCTCCAAAGTACAGACGCTATTCAGTACGTAATCATTGGACCAAGGCCACTACAGCCTCATAATAAGGATTAATTACTTTGACTAGAGATACTGGTAGATGCACCCAAAGAAGAGGGCCATCCTGCCACAGTACAGCTGTAGGGGTGTGAGTGGTAGAAAAAACACAACCCAATCAGGGCTGACTATAATCTACATAGGTAATTTGTTGCTGTTCAATAGTACTTTCTACTAATTGTAAAGCTTGAAGAGCATCAGGAGTAATTATCCTGCTAGAGTTGGGATCTGAATATCCTTTTAACACATCAAATAAAGGCTTTAACTCCCCAGTGGTAAGCCTCAGATGGGGATGAAGCCAATTTATGTCTCCTAACAACCTTTGAAAATCATTTAGGGCTCTTAAATTATCCTTCATAATTTGTATTTTTTGAGGTTTAATTTCTCTGGGATATAGCAGTTTTCCTTGATAACTGAATGGAGCTTCCTTTTGTACTTTCTCAGGGGCAATAACTAACCCATAACTTTTCAATCCCTTCTGAAAGGCCCCATAGGCAGATAATAGTAGTCCCTCAAGTTTGTGAGCTAGAAGTATATCATCCATATAGTGAATAATATACACTTCAGGATAAAGATATCTAGTCTGTGCTATAGCCTGAGCTACAAATTTTTGACATAAGGTAGGACTGTTGGCCATTCCTTGAGGTAAAACTTTCCAATGATAACTTTTCATAGGCTCCTTAAAATTTATAGAAGGCACACTAAATGCAAATCTCTTACAATCTTGAGGAGCCAAGGGAATAGTGTAAAAGCAATCTTTTAAGTCCAAGATAATTTTAAAGGTGTCCTGTGGAATAGCAGAAGGAATAGGCAAACCGGGCTGTAATGCGCCCATCAGTTCCATTGTTTTATTGACTTCTCTCAAATCTGGTAACAATCTCCATTTAGAAATGGGAGAATTCCAGGGTGAATTAGAAGGTTCGATATGTCCGCTATCGAGCTGTTCCTGCACTAACTGCTCAGCGGCTTTTATTTTTTCCTGGGTAAGAGGCCATTGATCCACCCATACTGGCTTTTTGGATTTCCATGTTATAGCATCAGCATGAGGTGCAGGTTGTTGAATGGCCTCTGTTAAAAATATCCTAGCCCTTTTGTATCCAATTTTTGACACATTTGTAATGGTGCCTGAATTCCCTGCCCATTTCTTCCTAGTCCAGCTTGAGGAAGCATTCCTTGATTAAACATTTGCTGCAAAACCTGCTCATTGGGACTATACAAATAGACTCCTATCTTATTCATCACATCCCACCCTCAAAGATTGATGGGCAACCCCTTCACAATGTAGGAAGTAAAAGAGCCTTCATGTCCCCCCAGGTCCTTCCAATGCAGCTCATCACTGCTTTGATATGGACTCTGACTTGGCCCTATGCCCTGAAAATTTGTCATGGAGGTATGCTTTGGCCAGGCTGAGGGCCATTGTCCTTCTGAAATTACAGATACATCCACCCCAGTGTCCAAAAGTCCTTTAAATCTTTTCTCATTAATAGTTAGCTCCAACTCAGGTCATTGTTGACTGATAGCTTGTAGCCAATAAACATCAGAGGAACCAAAACCACCTCTATGTTGCTTTTTACCATTATTGCAACTGTGAACCAGAGGGAGCAGGAGCAACTGTGCCAATCTTTGTCCTGACTGTACTACAGCAATTCCTGAGGGGAACTGAGTCATATAATTTCACCTTGGTAGTCTGAATCTATCACTCCAGGAGCTATCAGAATTCCTTTTATGGTGACCCTACTTCTTCCTAATACCAATCCCACCGTTCCTTTTGACAATGGCCTATACACTCCTGTAGGTATGCCTTGCATTCCCATGTCAGGTGTTAATACTGTGTAGGTGGAGGCACTGAGGTCCAGTCCTGTGCTTCCTGGAGTGGCCCTGAAGAGGTCTTGAATGGATTTCCCTGCTGGGGGACAAGTGTCTGGAGCACCCCATAACATTGTTTCAGGGCCTGGGGCTGGCCCTGCTACCTGTTTCCCTACGGAAGCAAGTTTCCCATAACATCATTTTTTGATTTGCATTCATTAACCCAATGCTTCCCTCATTTACAACAGGGACATAAGCCTGGCTCTTTATTTCTGTGACCTCCTCTCTGCTTCTTAGGGCACTGTTTCACTTGATGTCCCAACTGGCCACATCCGAAGCAACTCCCCCCCCAGATCCAGCCACCCGTCCTTTTGACCCTTTTGTTTGTTAAAAAAGTATCTCCTGAATAGGCTTTCCCTGCAATGCCGCAGCCATGGCTACTCCTTGGATGTAAGACAGCCCAATATCAGAACATAATCTTATATAGTCTGATAAATCACCTTTCTTTCTAAAAGGCCTAATAGCAGCTTGACAGGCTCCATTAGCATTCTCAAACGTAAGCTGTTTCACTAAAAGTAAGCCTGCTTCACTCTCCCCCAGCAAGTGACTGGCAGTTTGCAGTAATTGCACCACGAAATCCTGATATGGCTCATCTGGACTTTGCCTGATCATAGACAAATCCTCAGTCTGCCTACCACTAGATGGCAATTTATACCAGGCTCTTCGGGCTGCAGCACTGATCTGCACATAGGCAGCAACATCATACTGCAACTGCTGAGCAGTATCCCTATATTGTCCTTCACCAGCTAACATATCAAAATCTACAGGAATATTATGTGCTCTATTGGTATTAGCTGTCACCTGGCACTGTTCCACATACTCAGATTTCTACAACAGATAATCTCTCCCTGAAAGGCAAGCACATGCCATCTGCTTCCAATCGCCAGGGGGAAGCGCGTCTGTGGACAGGGATTCTAACAAAGCCTGGGTAAAAGGGGCAGTAGGACCATACTGAGCACAAGCAGTCTTTAGCTCCTTAAGCTGTTTAAATGGCACAGGTGTATGAGACTGCACCCTGTTGCCCTGCTGATCAACTTCCTCAGAAACTGGGAAGACTTGAAATCCATGCACTGACTCTCCTTGCTCTACCGTGGCCCCAATTGCCTGTTGTAGTGGAGACTGCATGGTTCTAAGCAGGTACCAGATTCCTGCCAAAGGCTCCTGAGCCATGGCAATCATGGGAGGTACAACAACCTTCAGTGGCCTCGGAGGAGGAGGATCTAATCCTACCACAATAGAGGGTATTGGGGTGGTCCTAGTTCTTTTCTCTTTGTCGTTTAACATTTCCTTCTTCACAGCCTCTAACTCTGCTCTTAATTGATCAATTCCCCAGTGATAGTTAGACTTCTCAGACAAGGCAATTAGAGGTGGACACTTTTCCCAATCATACTCAACCTTCTCCTCTCTTAGGGCAGACTCATCCTAAGGGTCAAGAGATCCCTCTTCTAGCCCCAGATGGGGGTCCTCATAAAAGAGTGGCAAGGCTAATGGAGCTGGCTCTGGTGGAGCGGAAGGTTTAGTTTCACTTTATCCCAGCCGACACTTATTGGATTCTCCTCTTTAGTCTCAGCCTTTGCTCCTTGGGCCCCAAGCATATTCCTTACAAAAACTGAGTGACTGTTTCCTTGCCCCATTTTCTCCCAAGATAAATACTCACCGTTCCCCAATCTTACCGAGTGCACTCACTTAATTTCTCCAGCGGTGTCCTTCACTTTTTCCCCTACTTTTCAGGTCCCTGTTCCGGCAACACTTGCCGGTGCCAGCCCACCAAGACAGACAGCACCTGAAACGGGGAGTGAGGATTGAAAGAAAAAAAAAAGAGACAGAGAAAAGATACTTGGGAGGACTGTCAGTAGGGACTGCAGCCCTGGTTTATTTTAGCTCCGCCTTTTTATACAGTAGAACATCAGAGATAGCCACCATTTGCTTAACTCAATTAGCTTCAACAGCTGTTTTTCCCACCTGTATCTGAGGGTCAAGGAGTGGTCAAATACCTGTGGTGAACTCCACCATATAAACACATTCCTCCTGACTTGGCAGATTAGGTACTGGTGTGCAAAACACAAACTCTAAACAAGCAAGCCTGCCACACCTCAATGTACATAATGGCTGTGCTTATATTAAGAGCTCTCAACAGCCATATACAACAAACCCACAGCCAACATCATTCTAAGTGGAGAAAAACTGGAAGCATTCCCATTGAAATCAGGAATCAGACAAGGCTGTCCACTATCCCCACTTCTCTTTAACATAGTACTTGAAACTCTTGCAAGAGCAATAAGACAAGAGAAGGAAATTAAAGAAGTAATAATTGGAAAAGAAGAGATCAAATTATCCTTTTTTGTAGATGATATAATATTATATCTAAGGGACGCCAAAAATTCCACCCGAAAACTCATTGGAATTATAAACATGTACAGTAAAGTGGCAGGTTACAAAATTAACCTACAAAAGTCTATAGCCTTTCTATATACCAATAACAAGCAATCAGAGAAAGAGCACATGCAAAAACTCCCATTCACAATAGCTGCAAAAAAAAATAAATTATCTCTGAAAAAAAACTGACCAAAGACATTAAAGACGTCTACAATGAAAATTTTAAATCTTTAAAGAAAGAAATTGAGGAAGACAAGATGAAAAGACCTCCCATGCTCATGGATTGGAAGAATTAATATTGTGAAAATGACCATCCTCCCAAAGGTCATACATAGATTCAATGCAATGCTAATCAAAATCCCCATGACATTTTTCACAGAATTGGAAAACACCATCCTAAGATTCATATGGAAGCACAAAAGACCTCGGATAGCCAAAACAACCCTGAGCACTAAGAGCAATGCTGGGGGGATTACTATACCAGATTTCAAGCTGTATTACAGAGCTACAGTCATAAAAACAATATGGTACTGGCACAAAATTAGACCCATAGACCAATAGAACAAAACTGAAGACCCAAATATGAGCAAGTGCAATTTCAGCCACCTGATATTTGACAAAGGGGCCAAGAACATTAACCGGAGGAAAGACAGCAAGTTCAGCAAATGGTGCTGGCAAAACTGGATCTCCACCTGTAGAAGAATGAACTTAATCTCCTATCTTTCACCTTG
>NW_008328000.1:682837-692376 GCF_000622305.1 Nannospalax galili
ATTTATCAGAGTCTGATTCTAGGAGCTACATATGAGGGAGAACATATGTCGATTTTTTTTTTTGAGTCTGTGTTACTTCACTTAGTATAACAGTTTCTAGTTTCATTCATTTACCTGCAAATTTCATTATTTCATCTTTCTTTACTGCTGAGTAAAACTCTATCGTATAAATGAACCACATTTCCATTATCCACTCATCAATTGAGGGACCCAAGTTGACTAACTGGGTGAGAGAGGTGACTGTCTCCCCCTCTGTCTATGGAGTCTCTCAGCATTCAGTGCTGGTTCTCTCAGAGAACATGCCTATCCAACACTCCACCCCTTCCTCTGACTCTTGCCATCTTTCCACCAGTCTTCTGCAAGAATCCTTGACTCTTGGAGTGGGTGACAGATGCAGGATGATCTTTCTTTTATTGTGGCAAGATATTGAACTCCTGGGCTTCCCAATCATCTGTTTTCAAGATGTGGCTGTTAACCCATCTCAGTGGTGTCTCCCCTGCTATAAAGACAAATGAAAAGAAGCAGACACATCTAAACAAACACGGGAGTAAAGACAAATGCCTAGAAGACACCCCATCAGGTGTACCATGTTTATCAAACTAAGTACTTGCAATGGCTTCCCCATTGGGGTCCTATAGCCTCCCCTGAGACAGGGGGCTGGCTTGGTCAACAGCACCAGATATGTGTTCCACCCCTAGGAGCAGGCCTTATCCAATTAGAATTTATCAGTTGTACTTATGTTAGTTGAGCCATTATTGTACCAGTAGGCATTGCTTGGCATTGCTTGTCAATAGTGTGCAGCACATGGGGTCCATCATTGAGCAGAATTATAGGGAATCCTTCTCTCTCAACGATCTGTGTAGAGCCTTCTGGCACTACGGAAGCCATCCATCCAGTGGCATAGAGTTTTCACCTTAGTCTTGGCTCCTTCTCTCCTCCAGTGCTCACATCTTGCAGTGTCTTCAGCAACATGGCTTTACCAATCTTTCCTAGTGTACAAACAACATTAGTGGCAATAGCCTTGGTTAATATAAGGACCTCTAGGATCTCTCTGGCCAACAGCTCATAAGGGGGTAACCCACCCCTGGTACTGTAATTTTTACTTAAAAATTGTACAGTTTTGGGAGCCTTTATTTTTATTTTCATATAGGATCAGCCTGTTGTAGACTTCTTCCAACCACTCTGGCAGGTATCAGTTATGTCTTACCCAACCATAAAGATCCCAAGACTCTTACGGTTATAGCTGGCTTTTGTTTCTTCAGGTGTATTCGATAGCTTTCAAATGGGTTTCACATCTGTAAAACACTTAGAGGTTAATATTATATATTAAGTCAACATAAAGGTCTAACATAGCATGGAAAGATTTTATCCATTTGTATTAATTGTTTTCTCAACAGATCCCTGTTGGGTACCATAGCATGGATAAGAGGCATTAACTTGGTTAGTTTTTTATTATATTTGGTAATTCTGTTGGAGTCATTCTGTATTCTGGGGATTTTACATGGAACTTGTCTGTATCTTTTTATCACTGATAAACTCATGGGTGATGGCTCAAGTTGCCTGATCCTGCACTGGGCTAAGGAGGCAGAGGGTCCCTCTTTTTCTTGCTGCACCTGTTGGTTCCTTGAGTCAGCTAAGCCCTGTGTCTGCTTACTGGATGGAATCATATCTGATGTCTCTCCTTTGACCATACCTGGCTGCTGGGGGAGGCCCTGGCGGGAAAAATTGCCTCTTCCCACAGCATAGCCTTTCTCCAGAGGGAAATGTACCTTGTTTAATCTTTGGGGATCCTTAACCACCTGGGACAGTTTTTATCTTTTGTATGCCTTTTTTGAACTGCTCCTCAGGGTTTAAAGCCTTCCAGAAACTCCTTAGTACAGAATGTGGACTTTTGTCAATTTTTTCTTTAAGAACCTGGGATAGACATAAATCTTGCCACACTTCAAATACCCCAAACAGACCTCTTTCTCTGCCTTGTCTGTTTTATATATCTTGTAGGTTGTTCTATTATTTTACAGGAATGTTTTTCATGCTGGTTTGAGTCACTTGGCTCTGCCAAAGCCTCCCTTACTTTACAAAGACTCTGTCCAATTAATGGACTTAGTAAAACCAATAAAGCTCAAGGAATCAATAGAAGTAAACATTTTTTTGTCTTTTTGAAGTAGGGTCTCCCTGTAGCCCCAGCTGTTCTGGAACTCACTATGTAGACCAGGCTGGCCTTGAACTCACAGAGATCTGCCTGCCTCTGCCTCCCAAGTGCTGGGACTACAGGTGTGCACCACCACACCAGGCTAGAAGTAAGCATTTTTCATATCGCTGAGGAACACAGCCTGAACTGGTCATCATGTATTGCCTTCCTTATATCTAGTTCTCTAAGTAACTAGTTCTCTAAGTAACTAAGGCTTGTCCAGCTCCTATTGTCCTTGAGTCCCTGCTAATTATGGGAGTCTCCGTTGGTAATGACCACATATCTTTAAAGCTTTTCACAAGCCATTCCATTAGGAACTGTTCCCTATGTATTGGCCTAGATTAAACAGCCTGTGTCTCAAGGATGGATGGGTGATTAAATAATTCAGTGTGATGCTTCTAAAGGACTTAAAATGACATTATTTGCTCCCATGTCCCATGCCCTTATGAGCCATGTGGTGAAGGGCTCTTTAATTGCTTGTCTGAAAGTCTATCCTAGACCCAACAGCTCCAGTGTGGAATATTTTCTCCTAGCTACAGTATTGTTAACATTTTTCTGTTTTTGTATCAAAGGTTGAATCTGAGGGGCAGCTTTAGCTACTTTCCAGGTCATTTCCTTTCTCCTTATTATCTGCTTTTTTCCCTGGGTCCTTTGACAGCTGGTCCCCTAACCCTAAGCAAGTTAAAATCTCACTCAAGCTCTGAGGCTGAGAATGAATTTACCAGTAACTCCTTAGTTTTTTCAGCGTCCAATGGGGCCATTGTCTTTGTAGTGCGCAAATCTTTAATTATGCAAAGAAGTGGCCAGGTCATCTCTTTAGATTCCCCTTTTGTGTCCAAGGCTTGTAAAATTTTTTCTAGGCTTTCCACCATCTTTAAAGACGTTTTAGAGACACATGGCAGTGGACTCCATCTCTCAAGCAACTGATCTATTCTACATTTCCAGGATGGTGGCAACCAGGGATTTTTTCCATTGACTCTGTCCCTGTCTATGAAGGCAGTCTCATTTTAGTTATAAATTCTGTTATCCATTGCAACACCCATGCAAGTGCTGCTAACCTCATTAAGTGTATGGGGGTTGGCCACACTCTCCCCTGGATTCCTGTCAGCTTCTCCCAGATGGGTCGCATTACATCAGAGGATGCCATGTGGTGACTATTGCCACCCTTCTGGATTTGGGAATCTGAACATGACTCCCTTTCCTCCCATTCAATTGACTCACTGGACACTGCTGGAACCATGACACTTTCCAAGGTCCACAACCCCATTGTTGTTCCAACACTCCCGCAATTCATCTATCCAGCCTCACTAAGCCAAATGTTGTGCCAAATTCCCCTCCCTCTACTTGGGAGACCCACATGCGTGCACACCCTCTGAGGTCCCAGGGCTGACAAAACCCACAGAATACCTTCTACTGGGTTTTGCATAATTTATGACACCTGCAAGGGGGTGACTTCAAAGTCCCATGGCCCATTTTTTACATTTTGGCTAACCTTTGAGATACCTGTCACCAACACCACTCAGTCTGTGTCCCTTCTCCCCTAAAGTTTGGGGCTTCAGCACCATTCCCTGTGTCCCCAAATGGCAACTGCTCCTCCCCTTTCTCCCAGTGTGCTCAGCATTTCTCAGTTTCTTTCAGTGTCAGTCTCTAGACCCACCCCCATTCAGTTCTAGCTTTGCAGAGGACATCTACCCAACACTCTCCGTCTTGTGGAGGGAACCCATGACATCCCTCCCCTTATCCACTTTGAAATATCAACTGGTTTTGTGATTGTGCAGATCTCGTTAGACTGCCATACTGTGGATGTCATTGATGCAGCTTCCCTAGCATGTCTAGAATACATTAACTAGCAGCATATGTCTTGTCCCTCTGACTCTTACATTCTTTCTGCCCCCTCTTCCATGATGTTCCCTGAGCCTTAGGTGTAGAGGTTGCATTGTAAATGTCTCACTTAGGGCACCTCACAGTAACTTGTCCTCTGCATTTGACCAGTTGTGGAACTTTGTAATAGTTTCCATTTGTTGCAAAAAGAAGCTTCTTTTATGAGTGGTGAGAGATACACTTCTCCATAAACATAAGGATAGTGGGACGATCCTGACCAACAATTCAAAGTTTTCCCCTGCATGGCACTATGATTTTTTGTATATAGCCATCAACTATACACCTGCACTCACACTTACATATGTATTTTTTGGTAGGCTTGTTA
Source organism: Nannospalax galili (assembly GCF_000622305.1). Taxonomy (NCBI): domain Eukaryota; kingdom Metazoa; phylum Chordata; class Mammalia; order Rodentia; family Spalacidae; genus Nannospalax; species Nannospalax galili. The sequence continues at coordinate 687,232 of NW_008328000.1, forward strand.
AAAATGGGCTGGAGAGATAGCACAATGGTTAAGAGCACTGGCTGCTCTTGTAAACGACCTGGGTTCAGTTCCCAGCACCCACATGGCAGTTAACAAGCATCCATTAAATCCTGTTCCAGGGAATCCAACACCTTCTTCTGACCTCTGTGGATATTGCACAACACGGGTGCACCTGTCTACATGCAAGCAATACACTCATACACATAAAATAAAAATAATAAAATATTTTAAACACTACATTACCATTTGGTTTGTCATACCACCTAATTGTAATTTATCTCTCCTCTCTCTACCCCTGTATATCCCTCCCCAGTTAAAGGACTCTTCCTATTTTCCCTACTTCCCCTTGATACCTCCTGTTTCCTACTATCTGCCTCTCCAGGTCCATTTTCCCCTTTTCCCCTGGGGTTAGATTCCATTTTCCTGGCTCCTGTAATTATCATGAGGATATATACTTACATCTAAGAATTTGAAACTAGAATCCAAAATGAGAGAGAACATGCATCGCTTGTTTTACTGAGTTTGGATTACCTCATGTAATATAACAGTTTTTCTTTCCATCCATCTACCTACAATCTTTATGATTTTGTTTTTCTTTACCACTTAGCAGAGCTGCATAGTACAAATGTGCCACATTTTCGGTACCCAATCATCAGTTGAGGGACATTTAGGTTATTTCCATTTCTTAGATACTGTGAAAAGAGCAGCAAGAAACATGGCAGAGCAAGTATCTCTGTAGTAGGATATTGTGTCCTTTGGGTATATGCCAAGGTGTGATAAAACCAGATCATGTGATATATTTATTTTTAGTTTATTAAGAGTTCTCAACTCTTATTTCCATAGTAGTTGCATCAGTTTACAATCCCACCAACAGTGAATGAGGGTTCCCTTTACACCATATCCTCACCAGCATTTGGTGACATTTGTTCTCTTGATCTTAGCCATTCTGATCAGGGTAAGAAAAATCTTAAAGTAGTTTTAATTGGACACTTTCAAAGGTATTTCTTAGTCATTCTTATCTCTTCTTTTGAGAACTCTCTGTAGCCTTTGGGAGGTCTTTTTTAAATAAGGTCTCCCTATACCCACAGCTAGCCTGGTACTCAATTTGTAGACTAGGCTGAACTTGATCTCACAGAGATCTGCCTGCTTCTGCCTCCTGAGTGCTGGAATTAAAGGCATGCACCACTATGACCATGTAGCTTTTTCTTTAACTGAGTCATGTTTTCTTGATTCTTTGTTTTTTTAGTTTTTCTATACTCTGGATATTAATCCACTGTCAGATGTACAGCTAATAAAGAAATTTTCCCACTCTCTGGGCTTCCTTTTCACTCAATTGGTTGCTTCCCTTGTTGTACAGAAGCCTTTTAGTTTAATGGAGTCCTATTTTTCAGTTGTTGACCTTAATTCCTGAGTGGCTGATGTCCAATTTAGAAAATCCTTTCCTACACTATGTCTTTTAGGATGCTGCCTATGTTTTCTTCTAATGGTTTTAGCATTTCAGATTTCACATTGAGGTCTTTGATCCATTTGGAGTTGACTTTTGTGGAGGGTGATAGATTGGGTCTTAGTTCATTCTTCTACATATGGAGATTCAGTTTTTCCAGCACCATTTATTGAATATGTGTCTTTCCTGAAGTATGTATTCTTGACATCTTCATCAATATCAGGTGGCTGTGATTGTATGCATTCATGTTTTGGTCTTCTATTTTATTCCATTGGTCTACATGTATGGTTTTGTACCAATATCATGCTGCTTTTATTATTATGGGTTTGTAACATAGTTTAAAATCTATATAGTAATCCCTCCAGCATTGCTTTGTCTATCTGCTGTCTTTTGTGATTCCATATAAATTTTAGGATTGTTTTTCTATTTCTGTAAAGAATGTCAGCAGGACTTTGATTGACATTGCATTGAATTTCAGATTAATTTTGGTAAGATGACCATTTTCTCAATATTAATTCTACCAATCCATGGGCACAGGAGGTCTTTTCATCTTCTTGTGTCTTCCTCAATTTCTTTCATCAAAGATTTAATGTTTTCATTGTCAAGATCTTTAACATCTTTGGTTAGATTCATTCCTAAATTATTTTCTAGGGTATTGTGAATGGGAGTGTTTCCATTGTCTCTTTCTCTGATTGCTTGTTATTGGTATATAGAAATGCTAGTTATTTTTGTAAACTGATTTTGCATCCTGTCATTTTGCTTAATGTGTTGATCATTTATAGAAATATTCTGGTGAAATTTTTGGAATTAGTACCCCCTTTAATTTTCTTCTCTTGTCTTATTGCTCTAGCTAGAGTTTCAAGCACTATAAAAATGAGTGGGGATAGAGGGCAACTTTGTTTGGTTCCTGATTTAAATAGGAATGCTTCTAGTTTTTCTCTATTTAGAATGATGCTGGCTGTGGTCTTGTCATATATAGACTCCATTATGTTGAGATATGTTCCCTCCAGTCCAGTTCCCTCTTGGGCTTTTATCATGAATGCATGTTGTGTTTTGTCAAAGACCTTTACTATGTCTATTGACATGATCATGTGATTTTTATTTTTAAGTCAGTCTATGTGATTTATTACATTTATTGACTTATGTATATTAAACCATCCCTGCATCTCTGGAATAAAAGCAACTTGATCATGATAGATGATACTTTTGACATGTCTCTATATGTGATTTGCAAGTGTTTTGTTGAGAAGTTTTGCATCTATATTCCTTAGGGACATGAGCCTCAAGTTTTCATTTTTGTTGTTTCTTTTCCTTGTTTTGCTATTAGAGTAATAGTGGCTTAGTAGGAGTTTGGGAGTCCTCCCTTTGTTTCTATCTTTTTGAAAAATTTAAACAGTATTAGTTGTAGTTCTTTGAAGGTCTAGCAAAATTTTGCTGTGAATCCATCTGTCCTGGACTTGTTTAGTCAGGAGGCTTTGTATTACCATTTCAATCTCCTTATTTGCCTTGGGTCTATTTAAGTTGTTGATCTCTTCTTGGTTCAACTTTAGTGGTTTGATTGAATCTACAAATTCATCGATTCCTTTTAGATCTTTGAATTTTAAACAGTATAGGTTATACTCTTATAATTTTCTGGAGTATTTTAGTGTCTATTGTGGTGTTTCCCTTTTCATCTCTAATTTTGTTGATTAGGGTTTACTCTTCTTTTCTTTTGATTAGCTATGCTGAGGGCCTATCTTCTTTATTTTTCAAAAAGCCAGCTCTTGGGTTTATTAACTATTCATATTATTATCTTTGTTTCTATTTAATTGATTTTTGCTCATATCTTTTATTTCTTCTCATGTACTGGGTTGGGGTTCAGTTTGTTCTTGTTTTTCCAGATTCTTGAGTTGTATGGTTAAGTTATTTATTTGTGCTTTTGGGGTTTTTTTGTAATGTAAGCACTTATAGCGACAAACTTCCCTCTTAAGCCTACTTTTAGTCCCAGAATTTTATGTTTTTATTTTCATTTAATTCCAAGAATGTTTTTATTTATGTCTTGACTTTTTCTTTGACCACTTCATTATTCAGGAGTGTGTTTCATCCATGAGTTCATATAACTACTAAGAGATTCTTTTGAGTTTGATTTTAAGCTTTATTGCATTGTGGTTCGCTAGAATGCGTGAAATTATTTCATTTTTTTTAATTTGTTGAGGTTTGTTTCATGCCCCAGTATGTAGTCTACTATAGAGAAACCTCCATGGGCTGCTGAGTAGACTGTGTATTCTTTGTTGCTTGGGTAAAATAATCTGTGGATGACGGTTAGGCCCATGTGATGTGTGATATCATTTTATGCAGATATATCTCTGTTTATCCTGTGTCCAGATAATCTAATTGAGAAAGTTGTATGTTGAACTCACCTACTATTATTGAGTTGCAGTTAATCTGTGTCTTGAAGTCCAGTAGTACTCTTTTTATGAAATTGGGTGCACCAGAGTTTGGTGCATATATGTTCATGATTATAATGTTTTCTTAGTTGATTGTTCTCTTGATCAGGATGAAGTAAGCTTCCTTATCTCTTCTGAATAATTTTACTTTAAAGTCTATGTTACCTGATATTAGAATAGCAATGCCTGCTTGTTTCTTCATGTCATTTCCTTGGAATATTTTTTTCCATATTTTCACTCTAAGGTAGTGCCTTAGAGGTAAGTGCTTAAGCACTCTAAGGTAGTGCTTAAAGGTAAGAAGAGTTTCTTGTAGACAATAAAAAGGTGGATATTGTTTATTAATCCATTCCACTAGCCTGGGTCTTTTGACTAGAGATTTGGTGCTTAAAGTTATTGAAAGATGTGTATTGATTATTATCATTTTATTTTTCATTTGCATTCTTAGTTCTATTTTGTTTTTCCATAGTTACAGCTTCATTTTTTTCATCCCATAGCTTCTTAGGTATGGTTATTCCCTTCTTCAGTCCTTTCTATTGCTTCCAATATTCTCTGTAGAGCTGCTTTCATAGACATGAAATCTTTCAACCTATTTATATCATGGAAGATTTTTCTTTTTCCTTCAATTATAACAGACAGTTTTGTCAGGTAAAGAAGTCTCGGTTGAAATCTGTGGTCATTTAGAATCATGCTCCAGGCTCTTTTAGCTTTTAAAGTTTGCATTAAAAAGTCAGCTGTTATTCTGATGAATTTTCCTTTATATATAACTTCTTGTTTTTCTCTTGCAGCTTTCAGTACCCTGTCTGTGTTCTGTATATTTAGTGACTTTGTATAATATACAGTGGTACGTTTCCTTTCTGTCCTATTTGGTATTCTGTGTGCTTCTTTATCTATACAGGTATGACTTTCATTAATTTAGGGAAGTTTTCTTCTATAATCCTGTTGAAGATCTGGTCTGTGTCATTGACCTGAGATTATTCTCCTTCCTCTATGCCTATAATTAGTCAATTTGGTTTTTTCATGATGTACCACAACGCCTGCATATTACATTTCTGTGTTTTTTTTTAATTTTCCATATTCTTTGCTTGAGCAGTCTAATTTTCCATCTTTATCTTCAAATCTTGATATTCTGTTTTTCATTTGATTCATTTTTCTGGCAAGACTTTCTCCTGTCTTTTCTAATTGGCTTATTGAGGATTTCAATTCCATCTTTATATTGGCTTGGATTTTCTTCAGTATTTCTATCTCTTTACTGAATTCATTTTTTTTTTGGTTTTT
>NW_008328000.1:692653-695130 GCF_000622305.1 Nannospalax galili
TTCTGGATAGTTCTAATTGTAGAACACTTCTAAAGGACTGGTGGGATTTGGTGGGAAAATATTATCTTGGGTTTTCATGTTATTTGTGTTTTTGTATTGTAACCTGATCATAATAGACTTCTTTTTTTTCGGTTGTGTATGCCAGAAAAAGGGAGAGAGGGAGATTATATATAGAGAGAGGTGGGGAGGGAAGAGAGAGAGAGAGAGAAAGAGAGAGAGAGAGAGAGAGAGAGAGAGAGAGAGAGAGAGAGAGAAAGGGGCAGCAAAAGGAATCCTTACAATTTGTGAGGATTTTTCCTGAACAAGCTACCCCTTCCAAGTATACCACACATGGAGGGTGCAGAATTCCCAGAAGCAAGAAAAGTGACTCCTTGCCCTTGTGGATTGTAGGGGCTGTCCTCCTTTTAACTCTGTGTCAGGTCCCAGCAAAGTACAACCTTGCCTGGGATTCCTCAGGTGCAAACAGGAATTAGGGCTTCCCTCAAAGAACCAAAGGGACTTCTTAGTTCTTACTCAAAGGCTAAGAGCAGTCCGGACTCAGAGCCTGCAGACTTCTATGTCTCACTGGACAGTCTCACTAGCCAGAGATCCTCAGTTGCCCATAGGCTGCCACCACTAGTACTAGAGTGAAGAGGTCAAGGAACACAGGATATAGTCCCCATCCTGACCAACAAAGTGTCAAAATGGGAATGATAAGCCAAAGACATGGGAGTAAAAGTAGTTAACAAACAAGAATTGATGTAAAATTTTTAATAAAGAATCTGAAAGACAGAAACACAGAAGTCAATTTTCAGAGAATCAGCTATGAGAGGAATCTGGGGTCCTTTTATAACAGCAAAGGGAAGTTACTTGGCCTTATCTGATGAGCAATTTGTATAGGCTCCATATTTGAACAAATACTTAACAAATTTCACTGTCTTGTTAAGTAATACATTTTACTGTTCCATTTGTCCTTCCTAAGAGGGGCCATTTAGGAGAAGCATCATGGGTCATTAATTAGAAACTTGTTGAGGCCAGCCCGATCTTCATAATGAATTCCAAGCAAGCTAGGGCTACACAGTGAAAAACCCTTTCAAAAAAATTTTTAAGTTATGAACTACTGGTAGTTTATACCTGCTGAGGGAAGAAATGTCATTTTTCCTTGGTGTCTGATCACTGACAGGTTGCCCATGCTCCAGTGGATGGCCTCACACCCATATGTATATAGCATCACTCAATTCAATATATTTTTAAAGGAGACATGGAGATGGGTGGAGATGTGTTTAGGGGATCCCAGGGAAGTTGAAGGGAGGGAAAAAGGATGAAAATGATTGAAATCCTTTGATAGTGTATGAAATTCTAAAATGAGTAAAAATATTGTTAAACAAAGTTAGCTCTGTACTGTGGGAATGAACTCACAGCAGTTGCTGTATGGGTCAGTAAAAGTAATATTGTAAAATACGACATTTCAGCAGGATACCACAAGGTTAACCTTATGTGTAGAAGATCCATCCAACAAAGAACTTCTCAAGGTGCTACTGAGTAGATATGGGACTTATCGAGAAACTTCTGAATAAAGCATCACTACAGTGGACATCAGACTTCCCAAATCACATTCATTGATGGGAAATCCATAGACATGAGAAGGCTACAGACTCTATTTCAATTCAGTTGTTAATTTTTTTTTGTTCATGCAGCTCACAAAGGCATAGTCATCATGTCAAAAATGGTTAAAGTCAATAAATTAAAAGAAGCAGAAATATCTCCAGAATGTTCCTCTCTACAAACAGCCCAATTATCCACATAAATTAGCTCAGGTCTCAGAGGCTTTGGTAAATAAATCTCAGGAGATCCCTAGTATCATCAAATTCTCTCTCCTTTCTAGATTCTGCTTATCCTTCTTCCTACACACCAAACTCCTATCTAAGGTACAGTTCTTTGGTTCAGTTCTCGATTTGTCTAAGGTACAAGTTCCTTGGCTGAGTCCTCAATCTCCTCATTACTGGATCCTCATTCTGTACCTCTTCTGTCTTCAACCTCTAGGTAAGTGAGTGGGTAGCCAGCTAAGGCCTTAGTACTCTTGTAAGTCATTTTCTCCTCTAGTGATTCCCACAAAGGACCATAACGGATATTCTCACCCACCGAGTTTGGGCTACTCTAGGGAAGGGATGTAAAAACACAAGGAATACCCTAAAAAAGTATCAAGGAAATTGTGCTCCTCAAGCCATTTATGACCTTCTTTCACCTATGACCTCAGTTGTTTTCACATCCAAGAAGTGGTGAGGATGGAAGATTTTGCACCCTTAGATAGTCGTGAGAAATAAAATGCCAAACAAAAAGCATAGTTTACCAAAACAGGACAATAACCATTTAGGACACATTAAGACCTTGTACAGAAAATATTGGACTATGTATTATATAAAATCTGTTAGCTAATAAAATTAAATTTCTGTCAAAATTATTTCATGATGATTCAGAAAAATGGATTCAAAAAGTTA
>NW_008328000.1:695179-696958 GCF_000622305.1 Nannospalax galili
TGGATTCAAAAAGTTAAAATCTGAACCAAGTTTACGATGCTGGGTACCTTGTTGGAACAAGCATATAATAAGTTTAAACTATAAGAAACAAATCTAACTTGCATGTACATCTGGGAAGAAATGACTATGCATACTACAAAGAGGTAGCGAAGGTCATCTCAACACAAGCGCTTACCGGGAGCTAAGTCTAGAGAAAGATTTAGGCTGATACCATGGGTTCTTGAATTTCTCGTATTCTGTTCACATTCCTCAGCATGGGCACTCCTTTCCTTAGTCCTGCCAGTATACACTGTCTATAGTGAAACAATGTAGGCATTCCTCTACTGTTTGGATTCCATTGAGTCCTACTGATGGAAGAGCAGCTATAAGCAGGAGCTTCAATGCAGGATCTTCTTGGTAGAGGTGCTGCTCTTCTTTAATAGCTCTTCCTACAATTCATTTCTCATGATGCAGCTAATAAGATATTGAAAAGAGCTTGCCTGTTTGAACAAGCATAATTTCTATTGCAATAACCAATGCCATTACCAAAAGCAACTTGTTGAGAAAAAGTTTTGTTTGGCTTACAAGTACAGTCCATCATTGAGGGAAGCCAGAGCAAGAAGCCAGGGTAGAAGCCTGGAAGCTGGAGCTGAAGCAGGGATCATGGAGGAACATTGCTTACTAGTAGCCTCCAGGCTCAAATTAGTTAACGTTCTTATACATCACAAGTCCAGCGTTTTAGGGATGGCATTGCCTACAGTGGGCTGGTCCCTCCTGTACCAACAAGCAATCATGGGGAAAATACCCCACAGATATGCCCACAGGAAAATCTGAATAAGGAAATTCCTTGATGGAGGAATTTGATACTTTCCAGGTATGTCAAATTAACAGCTGAAGGAAACTATGAAATCCAGTAATATACTGTCTGTTGTCTTTCTCTGTTCAAAATTCCTGGATACTGTCTTAAAGTGCCATGCCCTGAAATAGGATGATCCCTGGTCCAACTGTACGATCTTAAAAGGATATTAATCCTGCACCCCTTTCACATGGAGGAGTAGACACAGGAGGACGGGAGGAGAATAAGATCCTTCAGTCCTCAATGAACCATCGACTTAGCTCTCCCTGCCTTAGAGGACTCATTAATAGCAGGAAAACTTGTATGAATGGTTTCAACCCATTTACATAATTTTTGACAAAATAATTCCAATTGTCACATGCTATGTGAGAGAATCATTAGGCAGCCATCTTTCAAAAGAATCTAACACATACACTGGCCATGCATGTTACAGTAGATGTCAACTCTTCATGGTCTTAGACTACTGTATATAGTATATAGTTAGCATTGAGACTAAGCTGTCCATCTTGGAAATAAAAACAGTTCTAAAGAGAGAACAACAAAAGACTAAATGAATATTCTTCAAACTAGCAATTTTCCTGGGAACTTTAGCCCATTAAAACTTCTCACACACTAGCAGTGCCCAAGAACAAACCGAACAGCTAGCCAAGCCTCGGATGATGGAGATAATAGACTCCATACCACCCGGAATGACAAAGTAACCAAATCAAAGTCCAAAAGAATATTCAGTCCCCAAGCATGAAAGAGAAAAGGTTTACCAGCCTGTAGGTAATTCATTGGTTCTTAAAGAAAACACATATAAAAAGAAAAATGTTTACTAAACAAATACCAACAGATAAGCATATTCCACAGAAGCTGAGCTAGTGAGTTTCAAAAAATTCAAGGCTCAGCCATGCTTTTTCCAACAGCAAGGAGCAATTATACATGTTCATGTACTTATTAAT
>NW_008328001.1:0-319 GCF_000622305.1 Nannospalax galili
AGTTCTTTGGTATATGCCAAGGAGTGGTATAACTGGGTCAAATGGTAGGTTGATTGTAGTTTTTTAAGAGTTCTCCACAATGCTTTCCATAGGGGTTGAACCAGTTTGCAGCCCCACCAGCAGTGGATGAGTGTTCCCCTTTCCCCACATCCTCTCCAACATTTGGTATCATTTGTTTTCTTGATCTTAGCCAGTCTGACTGGGGTAAAATGAAATCTTAAAGTGGTTTTAATTTGCATTTTCCTAATTATTAGTGCTGTTGAACAAGTTTTAAGATGCTTCATAGCCATCTTCTTCTTTTGAGAACTCTCTGTTCAGC
>NW_008328002.1:0-4413 GCF_000622305.1 Nannospalax galili
AGGCAGGCTGCTTCTCAGCAGAGTTTGTAGGTCCCTGTTGGGGAGGCGGGGCAGCTTCTATTTGGAACCCTAACAGTGTTTGTATTTGATTTTTAAATTAATATTATATTTCAAGAGCTGTGGTTTTGCCTCTTATTCTGTTTTCCCTGGGAAAAAAACAATAAACTAAGGATTAAATATGGAACCAATAAGAGGCTTTCTTAATCAAAATGAGTGTATTATTACCATCAAATCTCAAACCCACCTGCTTAAATTAAAAAAAAAAAAACTCATAGTATATTTGTAAGAAGAGACATTTTGATTTAATTTACATTCTTGGGCTAGCAGGATAATTCAGTGGTTAAAGTCACTTGCCACTAAATCTGAAGATGTGAGTTCAATCCCTGAAACTCACATGGAAAGAAAGAGCCAACTCCTGCAAATTATCCTCTGACCTCCACACAGGTGCCCTGGCAGGTGCACATACACCCATACACATACACACAAATTAATGTAAATAATTGACTTCGATTTTTATTTTTTGGTCTTTTTGAGATAGGGTCTCCCTGTAGCCCCAGTTGGCCTGGAACTCACAGTGTAGACTAGACCAGGCTGGTCTTGAATTCAGAGTTCTGCCTGTCTCCAGAGTTCTGGGATTAAAGGCATGAACCACCATACCTGGCTTGATTTACATTCTTTTTTTTTTTAATATTTCATTTATTTATTTTATGTGTATACGTGTATTGCCTGCATGTAGGCAAGTGCACCCGTGTTGTGCAATGCCTGTGAGGACAGAAGAGGCTGTTGGATCCCCTGGAACTGGAGTTATGGACAGTTGTTAGACTCCGTATGGATGCTGGGATTCAAACCTGGGTCTCTGCAAGAACAGCCAGTGTTCTTAACCGCTGAGCCATCTCTCCAGCCCCTTGATTTATATTCTTAAGCATCTATTTCTGTAAACACCATGGCTTGCACACAAAGTTTCAGAAGATCAAATGAAATTTTTTCCTTTCTCTCTCTCTCTCTCTTCTTTCCTTTTTTTCTTTCTTTACTATATAATGCTTCAACCAAGAAAGCTGAAAAGGCCAGATGCTGGCTCATTGAGCTAAAAACCTTACTGAACTAAACTCCTAGTTGAGATTCTCTTTGTGAATAATACTGTTGCTGGCAATGCCTTGATCCTGATGTGTAACCAGCCCCCCAGCTACAGTGATGCATTCCATAGTGGCATTCCAGACACATCAAAAGAGAGAGCTGGAAAGATGTCCTAAGAACAGTGAGCATATGCTTCTCCTTGGGGAGTGTCCTAGTTAGTTTCTCCGCTGCTGTGACAAAACACTCTGACCAATACCAACTTGGGGAGGAAAGGTTTTATCTTACATCTCCTAGGTCACAGTAGGAACTCAGGGCAGGAACCTGGAGACAGAAGCTGGAGTACAGGCCATGGAGGAACACTGCTTCCCCAATTGAGGCTCCCTCAACCCAGGTGTGTCAAGTTGACACTAAAGCTATCCAGCACAATTGACCCCTTGTCCACTTGACACACAAACACATCATTATTAAACCATAACCTTTCCAATTCTTGTCCCCAAGATATGTTAAAATTAATATCACAACATAAGACAGTACAACCTTAAAAAAATCCAAACACTTAAAAGTCCATAGTCTCTTTTAAAAGTCCCTTAACAGATACTGTATCTTAACCCTGGGTGGGCTTCTGTAAAATTCAAAGTACTGTCTTATTTCAAAGGAAAGAATAGGGCACACTTAAGCAAAACCAAAGTCCAGCAAAGTAGCTCGAGGCTGGACATCTGGGATTCACTTACGATCTTCTGGGCTCCAAAGGGTTCTAGCAGTTCCACTTCTCTGACTCTGCCATCCACAGCACACACAGCTTGTCTCGCAGACCCAGGCCAGCTCCATTCCACACCTACTGATGTCCTTGGTGGTTGTCCAACTGTCCTGACATTGCCAAAAAGCTGGGGTCTCCACAGAAACTGAGGCTATACCTTCACCAATGGCCTCTTCTTGCCTCTTGGGGTGCAAAACCTCAGATATTCTCCATGACTCCTTCAATCCTGGGATCTTCATTTCAACTGAAGTTGCATTTTCACCTATGGCCTTTCCTGGCCTCTCAGGGTGCCAAGCCTCAGCTGCTCTCTGTGACCCCTTCATGCTTTCAACACCATAACCATGCAGAAGACTCTTAAACATTACCAAGTCCTGCTATCAGCTAGAGATGGAGGCTCAGACACCCTCTCGGCCATAGCTTCTGTGTGCTGACCCTGAGGAAATACTTCCCAGAAGACTTCACCAGTAATGCTAGTTTCTTGTTGCTTACAGCTGATTTTTCAGCCAGCTAACCAGCATCAATTGTCCCAGTAAAGCAAAGATTTTCAGGTTCTGGTCTCTTGTTAATCACAGCTGATTCTTTAGGCCCAGCCGACCAGAACCCACAGATTTTCAATTCAAAACATCACACAAACAGCCCTGATAGTCTCTGCTTCCCTTTGAAGTTTCACAAACCAGGCCTCCATTTTTCACAACTCTTTCAGATAACCGTTCCAAGCTCCACAGCAACAAACTCTGAGCACTCAATGGCTTTTCCAGCCCAAAGTTCCAAATACTTCCACAATCCTCCCCAAAACAACTGGGTCAGGTCCATCACAGCAATAACCCACTTCTGGTACCAATTTCTGTACTAGTTTGTTTCTCCATTGCTGTGACAAAATAATATAACCAATATCAACTTGGGAAGGAAAGAGTTTATTCAGCTTACATCTCCCAGGTCGCACAGTTCATGGGGGAGCCCAAAGTAGGAACTCAGGGCAGAAACCTGGAGGCAGGAGCTGGAGCACAGGCCATGGAGAAACTCTTGTTTACTGGGTTGCTCCCCTGGCCCATGCTCAGCCTGCTTTCTTATGCAACACAGGCCCACCTGCCCAGGGGTGGCAGCACCCACAGTGGGCTGGGCCCTCCCACATCACTCAGTAATCAAGATGCCCCACAGACATGGCTACAGGCCAGTCCAATGGAGGCAATTCCCCAGCTGAGGCACCCTCAACCCAAGAGTATCAAATTGACACTAAAGCTATCCAGCATACCATGTAAAAAGCCCTCAGTGATACAGTGGGTGGTGGGTGGAGACAAGAAGATCCCTGGGATTTGCTGGTTGTCACCCTAATTCCAGTTCAGTGAGAAACTCTGTCTCAAGGGAGTAATTAGAGAGTAATAGAGCAGGGCACTCAGCATCCTCCTCTGGCCTTTGCACATGTGTTTAGAGGCCAGTGCACTTGCATGTATACACCATACACACATACAATGTGCTAGACAACTCTAAACAAAATAAATAAATGAAGATAAAATTAAAAATGAAAGCCAAACCCTAAAATAAACTGTCCTTAGAATCAGACTAAACTCACAAAGTCTTAAATTCTCTTTTTTTTTTTTTGGAAAGATTGTCTCCCTATTGCCCCAGCTGGCCTGGAACTCACAATGTAGACCAGGCTGGCCTCCATCTCACAGAGATCCACCTGCCTCTGCCTCCCAAGTGCTGGGATTAAAGGTGCATGCCACGTAATGCCCAGTTAAATCATGCTTTTAAAACATAACAATGGTTTTGTATTGATGAATAAAATACAGGTAAAAATCTATGTGAAATAGTTTTTTCTTTCTTGTACTAGGGATCGGACCTACAGCCTCATGCAGGTTAGGCAAGCACTCTACCACCGAGCTAAATTCTTTTTTTAAAATTTTTACAAAAACTTTATTGAGAATTTCATACATGCATATAAGGTGTTTTGATCAAATCCATGCCTACTCCCTCCCCTCCAAGATTCCCCCCTCTGAAGAGGTAACCCTAAAATCTTTTAAGGATTAGATACAAGCTCCCAAATACTTTTGACATTTTTGGCCTATGTGAAGGAGAAGGGCAAGAGTAATTAGCATTACAAGTTCTAGACAGAACTTGTAATAAATAAAACATTACAAGTATGGAACTAGTAGAAAGTCAGAACAGGGCAATTTTCAAATGTTCACATGAGAATCCATTGAAATTTCTTGACAAGGGCTCCCAAAAGCATCCCTCTATGGGGTTCCTCCTCAGATTTCTCTTGTCTTCCAAGGCTGGACTCTAGAGTGATGGATTTAGGATTTGTTTTCAGGTATTTTCACAGCTGTTGGACTGGTTAGAATCAGTGTCAGTTCCCTCTCAAAAGCTTCGAGATACAGGGAGAAAACAAATTTATCCATCATTTTAGAACAATAGCTGGTTGTCTCCCTTTGCTATAGGTGGGCACTACAGTATTTTAGACCGAGATTTAAAGTGTTACATCTGAGCAGCACTTTCTGGTTAGGAATAAAATCATCAAAGAGAAATAACTGTCTAAATAACTTTTTATATAGACTTAAGCCTAATGTCTGGGAAGTGTAATC
>NW_008328002.1:5240-7718 GCF_000622305.1 Nannospalax galili
CCTCTTTTCCTGGGGATGCTAAGCAATGCTTATTCCCTTTTAAGGTATCTAGTGTCAAGCCAACATTTGATTAAAGTTTTACTGGGGAACCAATGAGTTTATTGAGCTTACTTACTGAGAAAACTGAGGGGTTGCTGAGGTGTATGTATGACATGAGGGTATGCACATTGAAAAGCCTTTACCCAGCATGGGTCATGCCTTCTCTTCCTAGCCTTCCCCAGATTGTATACTTTAGCCCTCCCCAAATCCAGGAGGCCATGTGTTATTAGGGTCAAATTACATACAGTTGGCTGGGAAGAGTGGCTGGATAATACGGCGGCGAGGGTCCATTGACCCTGCTTGGCATTCCTTAAATGAATGAGCACAACCATCAACAAGCCCAATTGTGATGATATTCAGTGATCAGGCTCAGCTGAAGTTGTGATCAATCACAAGCCCAATTGTGATGATATTCAGTGATCAGGCTCAGCTGAAGTTGTGATGATAGTAGTTATTTCATGCAGAAGGGACTGCTGTATAGCATCATCTTATTAAAAGGACCTGGAATTTAAAAGGATTTGGTGCTAGGATCTACATATGAGGGAGAACATACATCGTTTTTTTGTCTGAGTCTGTTACTACACTTAGTATAACAGTTTCTAGATCCATCCATCTACCTGCAAATTTCATTATTTCATCTTTCTTTACTGCTGTATAGAAATCCATTGTGTAAATATACCACATTTTTGTTAACCACTCATCAGTTGAGGGACACTTAGGTTGCTTCCATCTCTTAGCTATTGTGAAAAGAGTAGCAACAAACATGGATGTACAAGTGTCTCTGCAATAGGATGAGATTTTGGGTATATGCCATGGAGTGGTATAAGCGGGTCATATGGTAGGTTCATTTTTAGTTTTTTAAGAATTCGCCACTCTGTTTTTCACAGAGGTTGCTCAAGTTTGCAATCCCACCAGCAGTGAATGAGTGCTCTCCTTTCTCCACATCCTCACCAGCATTTGGTATCATTTGTTCTCATGATCCCAGCCAGACTGATTGGGGTAAGGTAATACCTTAGGGTGGTTTTAATTTGCATTTCCCTAATTACTAATGATGTTGAACACTTTTTGAGATGTTTCTTAGCCATCTTTATTTCTTCCTTTGAGAACTCTCTGTTTAGAGTTCTTTTTTTTTTTCTTGGTCTTTTTGAGACAGGGTCTGCCTGTAGCCCCAGCTGTCCTGGAACTCACTATGTAGACCAGGCTGGCCTTGAACTCACAGAGATCCGCCTGCCTCTGCCTCCTGAGTGCTGGGATTAAAGGTGTGCACCACCATGCCTGGCTTAGATCTTTAGCCCATCTTTTAATAGGGTCATTTGGTTTCTCAATTCTTTGTTTTTTGAGTTCTGTATACATTCTGGATGTTAAAACCTTTGTCATATGTGTCACGGGTGAGGATTTTTTCCCATTCTATGGGTTTTCTCTTCACTTTTTTGATTGTTTATTTTGCTGTATAGAAGCTTTTCAGTTTAATGAAGTTCCACTTGTTGATTGCTGACCTTAATTCCTGAGCAATTTCTGATTTAGAAAATCTTCTCCTACAGCTCTATCTTGTAAGTTACTGCCAATATTTCCTTCTAATAGTTTTGGGCTTTCCAGTTTCACATTGAGGTCTTTGATCCATTTGGAGTTGACTTTTGTGCAAGGTGAAAGATAAGGATCTAGTTTAATTCTTCTACAGATGGAGATCCAGTTTTGCCAGCACCATTTGTTGAAGATGCTGTCTTTCCTCCATTGTGTGTTCTTGGCACCTTTGTCAAATATTAGGTGGCTGAAATTGCATGTACTCAGGTTTGGATCTTCAGTGGTGTTCCATTGATCTATGTGTCTATTTTTGTGCCAGTACCATGCTGTTTTTAAGACGACAGCTCTGTAGTATACTTTGAGATCTGATATAGTAATCCCCTCATCATTGCTCTTTGTGCGCAGGGTTGCTTTGGCTATACAAGGTCTTTTGTGCTTCCATACAAATTTAATGATTTTTTTTTCTAATTCCATGAAGTATGTCATGGGGATTTTGATTGGGATTGCATTGAATCTATATATTGTTTTTGGTAGGATGGTCATTTCACAATATTAATTCTTCCAATTCATGAGCATGGGAGGTCCTTCCATTTCCTGGTGTCTTCCTTAATCTTTAAGGATTTCAAATTTTCATTGTAGAGCTCTTTCCAAGATATTTTTATTTTTTTGCAGCAATTATGAATGGGAACATTTCCCTGTATTCTTTCTCCAATTGCTTGTTATTGGTATATAGAAAGCCTACTAATTTTTGTAGATTGTTTTTATAACTTGCCACTATACTGAAAGTGTTGATCAGTTCTAAGAGTTTTCTGGTGGAACTTTTGGGATCTTTTAGGTACAGTATCATATCAACTGCCAAAAAGGATAATTTGACCTTTTCTTTTTGAATTAGTCCTCCTTTAATTTTCTTCTCCTGTC
>NW_008328002.1:7949-30247 GCF_000622305.1 Nannospalax galili
CGACTTGATCATAGTGAATGATCTTTTTGATGTGTGTCTGTATGTGGTTTGCAAGTATTTTGTTGAGAATTTTTGCATCTATGTTCACTAAGGATATGGGTCTATAGTTTTCTTTTTCAGTTGTGTCTTTACCCAGTTTAGGTATCAGAGCGATGATGTCTTCATAGAAGGGATTTGGGAGTTCTCCCTCTGTTTCTATCGTTTTGAATAATTTAAGTAGTATTGGTTGGAGGTCTTCTTTAAATTTCTGGTTGAATTCTGCTGTAAATCCATCTGGGCCTGGGCTTTTTTTTAGTTGGGAGGCTTTGTATTACTGTTTCAATTTCCTGATATGTTACAGGTCTGTTTAAACTGTTGATTTCTTCTTAGTTTAACTTTGGTGGTTCCCATGATTTTAGATAACATCCATTTCTTTTAGGTTTTCAAATTTAATAGTGTATAGGTTTTTGAAGTATTCCCTTATAATGTTCTCAATCTTTTTGGTGTTCGTTATGATGTTTCACCTTTATCTCTGGTTTTTGTTGATTTGTATTTGCTCTTTCTTGCTTTTCATTAACTGGGCAAAGGGTCTGTCTAAGTTGTTTAGCTTTTCAAAGAGCCAGCTCTTAGATTCATTGACTCTTTGTATTGTTTTCTTTGTTTCTATTTCATTAATTTCTGCTCTGATTTTTGTTATTTCTTCTCTTCTGCTGCGTTTGGGTTTCATTTGTTCTTGCCTTTTCAGGGTCTTGAGTTGGAGTGTTAGGTCATTTATTTGGGCTCTTTCTAATTTTTAATGTAGCCACTAACAGCTATAAACTTCCCTATTTGGACTGCTTTTAAAGTGTCCCAGAGGTTGTGCTGTATTGTCATTTTTGTTGAATTCCAGGAATTCTTTTCTTTCTTAATTTCTCCTTTTACCCATTTGTTGTTTAGCAGTATGTTGTTCAATCGCCATGAGTTCATGTAGTGACTAGGGCTTTGTCCAGTGTTGATTTTGAGCTTTATTGCATTGTGGTCCAATAGAATGCATAGGATTATTTCAATTTTTTGTGTTTATTGAGGGTTTTTTTGTGGCCCAGTATGTCATCAATTTTTGAAAAAGTTCCATGAGGTGCTGGAACTTGGGAGCCCTGCACAGCCCTGGCTTCGGGGAGCCTGATGGCCCAGGTTGTGGGTAAGCCGTACCAGTGGGCAGGAGGATCCTCACTTAGCTGGCACTCGACCCTGAGAACAGTCAGGGCTTCTGCTCCCTGTTTAAGTGACTACATTACTGAGGGAGAACACCATGCCCACACTTTACTCAGTTGCGTCTCTCCTCATTTTGAGGAGACCTGCATTTTACCTTGAATCTGCAATTTCCTTCATGCAGATCCTGTTCTCTGTTTTACAGAGATCCACCTGCCTTTTGCCTCCTGAAGAGTGTTGGGATTAAAGACATGCATCACTATGCCTGACTGGGTTTTGTTTCTTAATCCATTCAACTAGCCCGTGTCTTTTGACTGGGGAGTCCAATCCATTGATATTTAAAGTTTATTATTGAAAGAGGTGTATTGGTTGCTGTCATTTTGATTTCTGTTTTCAGTCTTTGTCTAATTTGTGTTTCCACAATTACACCTTCATTTAGTTTCTTTCTGTTGCCCCTGGGGTACAGTTGTTCCTTTTTCCATTCTCTGTATTGCTTCAAGTATCCTTTGAAGGGCTGGTTTTGTGGACATGTATTATTTCAGCCTATTCATGCTATGGAAGATTTTTCTTTCCCCTTCAATTATAATAGACATTTTTGCTTGGTAAAGTATTCTGGGTTGGCACCTGTGGTCATTTAGGACTGGGAATACTTTGGTCCAGGCTCTTTTGGCTTTCATAGTTTGCATTGGTAAGTCAGCTGTAATTCTGATGGTTTGCCTCTATATGTGACTTGTTGTTTTTCTTTTGCAGCTGTCAGTCCTCTTTGTTCTGTATGTTTAGTGTTTTTACTATGATGTGCCTTGGGGAGTTTCTTTTCTTGTCCTGTCTATTTGGTGTTCTGTGTGCTTCCTGTATTTGTATGGGGATGTCTTTCCTTAATTTTGGGATAGTCTCTTCCACAATCCTGTCTAAGATCTGGTCCACACCATAAACCTGAAATTCTCCTTCCTCTATGCCTATGATGTGTAGATTTGGTCTTTTCATGGTGTCCCACATCTCCTGCTTATTCCATTCCTGGGTGTTTTTTTTTTTTAATTTTCCATAATCTTTGCTTGAGTGGTCCAATTCTTCAACTTTTTTTCTCCAGTGTTGATATTCTGTTTTCCATTTCATTCATTCTAGCTGTGAGACTTTCCCTGTTGTTTCAAGTTAGCTTCTTGAGTTTTGCATTTCCTTCTTCATTTCTGCCTGATTTTTCTTCAATGTTTCCACCTCTTTTGTGAATTCATTCAGAAGTTTATCCCTATCTTCCTTTAGTTTTGATTTGTTTGTTCGTGTGTTGTTTAAATTCATTGGATTCCTTGATCATGTTTATGATTGTTCTTTTAAATTCAGTGTCCTGCATTATCTCTAGGGGGTTCTCCTTGTAGAATTCTTCTACAGGACTGGTGGAGTTTGGTGGGGACATAGTGTTTCGACTTTCTATTTTATTCTTTCATTGTGTTTTTGGCATGTGAATTTTTTGTTGTTTATGATTCTGATATGAGAATTAAGTTGAAGTATGCTTCTCTTTGTATTATCCAGGTGCCTAGATCGTATCTTTATTGGCTATGTAAAGCTGGTTGGTACAGGGTTCAGGTTCTCTCAGGATTTATTTGGAGGGAACTGATGGCTTCAGATCAGCTATTCAGGAGTATCTACAGAAGCCCAATTCAGGTTCCAGTCAGGTACACTCAGACTTCCTTAACGACATGGAGGCAGGATCTGGGTCTCTCAGGCAGTCCATGTTCTCAGGTTGTCTACTAGGATCTCAGCCTTAGCCTACCAAAGCCAGATCTGTGTAGGGGTCTTGGGAGGTGCCTCAAGAAATCCCAGGTAGGGGAATGGGTATGGAGCAATTAGGGGAAGCACACCACCATGTGGAGGCAGGATTCAGGAGCTCTCAGGGAGTCCCATATTCTCAGGCCCTCTGCCAGAGGGAAGCCAGAGGGAGGCCAGAATTCAGCACTGTCTGGCGGTCTGGTGATATCAGAGCCAGCTACACCAATGGAGGTGGGAACCCACCCTCTCAGGCTGTCTCCCATCCATATTCTTACCTTTTGAGACAGGGTCTTGCTAAATTGTCTAGTCTGGCATTGGATTTACTCTGTAACTAAACATGCTTTAAATTTGTGAACTTCCTATCTCTGCTTCTTGACTAGTTGGGATTACAGGCCTGTGCCATCAGGTCTATTGATCATTTTTAAACTCTTGGTTTTTAGAATTTAGAAATAAATTGTCATGCATTCGCACAATGTATAAATAAATAACAAGCATTGGTTGTAGGTGCTCATTTATTTTCTTCTAATAAGAGTGCAATCAAGAAATCCAGAATTACCCCTATTTGTGTCAAATCTAGATGCCTGTAATTATTATCTTGCTTTCCTAAATATGCCTTTCTGAAGACAAGCAGCTGTAATAAGTTTGAATCAGGACAGTGGGCTAAAATCATGGAGTCACCAGTGTTTTCCTCAACCAGGAGACCACAGGAGGAAATCTGTTCTGGTCTCTTCCAGGCTGCTTAGCTGCATCACTCCCATCTCTGATTCCATAGTCACATTGCCTTCTCTCTTCTGAGCATATCCAGATCTTTTCTAAGTCTCTCATACAAGGACATTTATGATTATGTCTAGGACCCACTCCAATTATCAGGATAATCTCCCCACCTCAGGTTTTTAAATGCCATTGCATCTGCGAAGTTTATTTTGCTGTATAAGGTTACTAAAACTATAAACAATTGTCTTCCAACAAAATAGACATTCAAAAAATCCTCAGAAAGATACAAATGACCTCTGCTGACAGACATACACGGAGATGTGCCAGAACTACCACAGCCTGCCTAGCTAGCACACCCACATCCATAGAGAGCTGAAGGTCTTTCCCCACCAAATCTAGACTGCAAAGTCTGTAAAAGCTCCATCAAATGCAAAGACATCAACACAAATCCAAAAGAAGCACGGGAAAAAAAATCAAGGAAACATGACACAATCAAGGAAAAAAATTTTCTAGTAACAATCCCCAAAGAAATGGAGCACTACAAATTTCTGGAAAGAGCATTCTAAATGACTGTTTTAAGGAAGCCCAGTGAATCACAGAATAGAGACAATTAAACCAAAATCAGGACAGCAATACAAAACATTTTGAAGTTCAACGCAGATATGAATTATTAAAAGAACTAAACAGCCAAGCATGGTGGCACATGCCTTTAATCTCAGCACTTGGGAGGCAGAGGCATTCAGATCTCTGTGAGTTCAAGGCCAGCCTGGTCTACATAGTGAGTTCCAGGACAGCTGGGGGTACAGGGAGACTCTGTAACAAAAAAAAAAAAAAAAAAAAAAAAAAAAAAAAGAACTAAACAGGTACCCTAAAAATCAAATAATTAATTTTACCAAGAAGGATCTCATCTTTTTGCATACCATTTGTTTCTGGTAGAGTTTTATCTGAATTATTTCTTAATTACTTAAGACCAACAGACAATGTAAAATTTTCTAATAATTCTCTAATGGCCTTTACGGAATAAATTGCAGTTTGAGTCTCCCTTGCCATGTATGTCTCCCGTGCTCTAGAATCACTAATACTCAGATAGGAAGAGTTGATCCTCCAGGGTCATAATTTAAGAACCTCAGTAGTAGTTTGAGGCAGGAGAATTGCCAAGAGTTTGAGGCCATCAGAACTACTTAGCAAGTAGGTCAGCCAGGGATATGTAGCAAGACAAAACCTAAGAAAACAAACCAAAGAACCTCTATATCCACATAAATGAAATCTGCCAAGTTGCTGACAGCAGCTGATGCTGTGTCAAGCGGTTCCATCATTATCTCCTTTGTTTCTAAGGTGATAATAATTGTCTTCATAAAGTGACTCCCACAGGTAAGTGGGCTCAGGTGTCACCACCATCCAGCTGCTGGAAGCCAGCAGTTCGTGTGCTCTGACCCTTTAACCCATCCGCTCTCTAGGTCATCCCCCCGCCCCCAGCCTTTCACTCACGCTCAGCAGCCGATTCCCAGCATCACCCTCCTTGCCCTTGTCCTTCGCCTTGCGATTCCCAGCATCACTCTCCTTGCCCTTGTCCTTCGCCTTGCGATTCCCAGCATCACCCTCCTTGCCCTTGTCCTTCGCCTTGCCCGAGGGTGGCTGGACTTGCTGGTCGGCATAATGGACTGAAGAAGCCTCCGAGCCTTTGGTCTGCAGGCCATCGGGGAGGTTCAGCGTGTTCTTCCGAAGAATGGAGGCAGGTGCCCCAGGCTGGCTCTTCAAGCTGCTCAAGACGGAAAGCCTGCGGGAATCAGACAAGATGGAAGGCTTGCGGGCGTCGGGCGAGGTGGAAAGCTGACTGGGGAGGAAGAAGGGGTTCCGAGGGTCCTGAGGCCTAGAAATGGAAACCTCTCGGCTCCCCTGAGGCACCTCCATCCCTGCATTCTTCTCAGCGCCCAGTCTGTGATTAACCGACTGCCCAGCTACTGCGCAGGCGCGAAGCATCGCTGCCTTTCCCGCGCTTTTCGTCCTGCGGGCGATGGACGTGAGCCCCACTGGAGCTTTTGGTCTCTGCGAGGTCGGAGTTTGGAGGCCTGCGAATTGTAGCGTGCCTGGACGGTCTGCTGTAATTCCTTGTCAGGCAATTTCAGCTTCCCTTAGGAGGAAGTCCGAATTCGTTGGTGAGCAGCAGGCTTCGCCCACATGATTTCCTTCTGCTTAAACCTCAGGAACCCGCTATGTACTATTTCTTTCCATGCAATTCACAGTATCACACATCACTTCCTGTACATAATCACCAATGCCCCCAAATATTATATTCCCAACAATCTACTTGGACAGTTTTTCTTTTCTGACTGTTCTACAGATACATGGCCCATTACTATATTCATTCACCTTTCCTCCTGAGCCTCTAGTATGTTCCAAATTCGTAGTAATGTGAATATAGTAATACCACATTCACAAATTTGTGACACGCTTTAAAAATGGTAACTCTAATACATGAATCCTACTTCTTTTTGCGGTATGTAGTCTGGGACATCTCATACACAAAGGAGTCCAATGATTTACTCTTCCATCTCCCAGCCTGTCTCATTCATTCTTTCTACTGCCTCAGTATTAACACAGTTTTACCATTGTACACAAAGCAAACCCAGAAACTTCCAGGACTTCTTTATTGGTCGCAACATTTTAATTTAATATGGAAACAAGCAGCCCCCCAATATATTTTCCTACTGCAGAACCATTATTTATGGCCATAATATTTGGAATGTAGTCTCCTTTTAAATAAGGGTCATCTCAAAAGTCAGCTTTTGGTTAAGATGTAACCTCACACACATACCCCAAAGGTATAATTAACTGCTGTCTCCAACCTACTATGTGGCATATCCCCAGTAGTGGGCTCACACTATTAGCTGCTTGTTTGGGAGCAACAACCCGATCTTCACCTTTCCCTTTCAGGGCGCATGGCACAATATCCCTTAATACATATATCTCGTTGGTTTGGGTCTATGTTTCATAGTGTTTAATCATTGCACCAATGAGACTTTTTATCTACCAGCTCACTTTGACTTTCTTAGGGTTCATGTTACATAACAAAAAGTATACATGGCAGCATAAAGTAATTTTGCGATTTGTTTATGTTTGTTTTGCTGTACAGTTAGAGATTATTTTATTTGTACTTCAAAGTTATTCCCATGTCCCATTTACTGGTCCCTTAAGGAAGAGTCTAATTCTGAAGTACAGTTTAACAATTAGTTTTATGCATTTTCCTGAATGCTCCAGTTGGTGGGAAATTTGGAAAACTGAGAAACAAATTAAATGACACTATTAGTGTGACATTCTAAAACAAAACTACCTCAGATAGTTAAAAAAAAAAATCATAGGAATGTAGACCACACAGATAACTTTGGAAAACTCAAAAAACTATAAACATGCAACTACCATACAACCTACCAATTGTACTCTTGGACATTTATCCCAGAGAAATGAAAATGAATGTTCATACAAGAATTGTACACAAATGTACATAGAAGTTTTCTGTGTGATAGCCAAACACTGGAGTCAGTCTACGTGTCTCTCAATAGGTAAATGGTAACTCAAACTGCAGTTACATAATACATTGGAATATTGCTCAGTAATAAAAGGCGTAAACTACCAGACATGGTAGCAAATGCC
The DNA here is from genome assembly GCF_000622305.1 of Nannospalax galili. Lineage (NCBI taxonomy): Eukaryota > Metazoa > Chordata > Mammalia > Rodentia > Spalacidae > Nannospalax > Nannospalax galili. The sequence goes on from NW_008328002.1 coordinate 15,243, forward strand.
TGTAATCCCAGCATTTGGGAAGCTGAGGTAGGAGGATCAAGAGTTTGAGGCCACCTGGATAACATGGCAAAAACCTTGCCTTGAAAACGAAAACAAAACAAGGGAATAAACTATTTGTAGACACACCTCAGCCAAATCTCCAGGGAATTAGGCTGAGCAGGAAAAAAAAATCCAACCCCTCCTCCCCAAATATATATGGTACGATTTAGTTTACATAATTCAAATAACAAACTTTTAGAAGTAAAAGACAAATAAGTGGTTATCAGGGATGAGTTAGAGCTTCAGAGAGAGGAGTGTAGGAAGAAAAAGGTATGATTTAAAATGTAATATGGAGGATTCTTGTAGTGTTTCAGAACTGTTCAATATTTTGGCCACAGCAGCAGATACTGATACAAGTACACAAATGGTAAAAATTATAGAAAACTTTAAAAATTTCTAAGTAAAACTGGGAAACTCTAAGCAAGATGGGTGGGATGAATCAAGGTTAATATTCTGGTTGCAGGCAAGGCAAGTAGTACACGCCTATAACCCCAACACTAGGTTTCGGTGAAAGAGGTCACAGAGTAGGAAAAGGAAGACCTGAAAACAATTTAGGGCTGCAGAGATAGCTCTGCAAGTAAGGGCACCGGCTACCAAGTCTGACGATTTGAGTTCAATTCCTGGAACCCAAATGGTAGAAGGAGAGAATGAACTCCTGTAAGTTAGCCTCTGATCTTGCCACATGTATCCATACAGAGACACACAAACAAATAAATGTAAAAAATTTTAAATTAAAAATATAACTTTTTAATTGAAAGATAAGTACCAAATGAAATATGTAAATCTTGACTATACCTTGAGGGACAACTAGGGAAACTTGAGAATGCACTAGATATTAGATATTATGGAATTATGTTTTCCAGTTGTTTTAATGATATTGTGCATTCATAGAGAAGGGTACTTAATTTCTAGACTGTACATGCTGAAATATTCATGGTGTTAGCAACTTCCTTCAAAAGATTTTGAAGCAAAAAAGGATAAAGAAAAAGCAAACAAGGCAAAAATTTAACATTAAATCTACACTGATTTCTCTAAAAATTTTTGTTTAAAAATCTCCAAATATGGGGGCTGGGGAGATGGCTCAGGAGTTAAGAATACTGGCTGCTCTTCCAGAGGACCCAGGTTTGGTTCCCAGAACCCACATGGTGGCTAAGAACCATTTGTAACTCTAGCTCAAGGTGTTCTGATGCCCTCTGAAGGCATCGAATGCATGGGTGCATTTACATACATGAAGGCAAAAGTCATACACATGAAGATAAATTAGAATCCCCAAACAAAAAGTGCTACGCTGAGGGACTTGAGAGATGGATTAGTGGTTAAAAGTTCTTACTGATCTTCCAGAGAACCAAAGTTCAGTACCTATTTCCTGAGGCTCACAACCCCATGTAACTCCAGCTCCAGGGAATCCAAAACCCTCTTTTGGCCATGGACACCTGCACAGATGTGACATGCACACGTTTGTCTCATGCACTTAAATAAAAATAAACTTTTTAAAGTGTTGAACCAGGCTGGTGAGATGGCTCAGCAAGTAAAGACATTTTCCACAAAACTCAGGTACCTAAGTTTGATCCCCAGAACCCATGTAAAGGAGGAAGGAGAGAACTGACTCCCTAAAGTTGTCCTTTGACCTCCACATGCACAGTGTGGTACATGCACCTGCACACACTCATCATGCACACATACAATTTTTTTAAGTGATGAGCTCACTCACCTTTATGGCCTTTTTGTGTGTCACATCTCTACCAGTAGAAATCCCAACCTTTTGACAAGGTACCTGCTCATATCCGATCTTACCTACAAACATTTCCTAGATTCTGCCACCCTATCCCTATGTCTAAGCAGACCATGAGCCTCGAGAAGACAGATGGGAGGTTTACCATGTTTTCTTTCTCTTCTCCCTTCCCCCTCCTCCTACCATAAACCTAGGCTTCATCCTCAAAGATTCAGATTCAATATGTCTGATTTTTTTAAATGTGTATGAGTGTTTTGTCTGTGTGTGTATAAGCGCACCTGTATTGTGCAATGCCATAGAGCTCAGAAGAGGGTACCAAACTGCCTGGAACTGGAGTTAGAGACAATTGATAGCCACCATACAGGTGCTGGGAATAGAACCCAGGTCATCTGTAAGAGCAGCCAGTACTCTTAACCACAGAGCTATCGCTCTAGCCCAGGTCTGATATTCTTATCTATAGTCTTAGCAAATTTGCCTTCAGTTAATCACTGTGAAGCATCCATTTGCAGTAAACTTTCATTTTTTCCTATCACGGTCAAAGGAATCTTTGATGAATGCTATTGGGGTTTTGTTAATGAAAGATTTGCACAATTCCATCAGTTGCTCAGGGATTATGTACTTGCTGGGGTCTGAAACCCAACTCATATTTTTATTTACCAGACCTGAAAGAATTCAAAGACAACTCCTCCAATGTCTGCTATTACATTATCAATGTAGCCAGCTTTCTCCAATTGCATTCCACAGCAGTGCAAGGCTTCTTTAGTCTCTAGGCTGTTGGAGCAAACCTAGCAGCTTATATACCACATATTTGTTATCTTGTATGTTTGTATATCAAGTCCAATATGGATATAACTGGGGAAAACTCATGGTACCACACATCTGCATTTCCTTCTGGAAGCTCTAAAGGAAAATGTTTCCTTGCTCACTCCTGGTAAAATTTAGTTCTGCGCAATTGTGGGGCTGTGATGTTTCTTTGATGGCTGTTGGCTAGAAGTCTGTTCCCAGGCTTTAGAGGCCACTAAAGGCTTATATAGCCCCTCTTCCATCTTTAAAAACATTACTATCACAACTCTTAATAGCTTTTTGATCAGATATGGAAACATTTGTCCTTTAAAAAAATCACTGTGGGCAGGAGAGATGGCTCAGAGGTTAAGAGACTGTCTGCTCTTGCAGAGGACCTGGGTTCAGTTCCCAGCACCCACATGGTGGCTAGCCATAACTCCAGTTCCAGAGGATCCGACACCCTCTTCTAGCCTCTGTGGACACTGCAAGACATGGGTACACTTACATACACATAAAATAAGGCAATACATTCATACACATAAAATAAGTAAAAAGCAAAAGCGGTTTTAAAATCACTGGATTACACTTGGCCATCTGCATAATGGAGGATACTGTCCCAAATTTCAAGGTTCTTATCCTTAATCACATCTACAAACTCACTTTTGCTGTGCAAAGTAGCAGCATATTCATGAACTCCAGTAATTAGGACATGGATGTCTTTAGGGGACATCATTCGGCCTACTGCAATTCCCCAGTTGATAGCTGCTTTCCCTCTTTCTCCTTGATGATACTGTTCAGGTGTGGTAAACTTTGGCTCATTGAGCATGGATTCCCTGCAGTTGCTGACAAGCAGACCATGAACTCCTATACTACCAGCTTGTCAACACAACAATCATTGCCCATTACAGTGAAAACGGAAACTGACAGGATGACCAGACTCTCCTGTAAATTCACAATTCTGTGACACAAGTGAACATCTATCCAGCAGCTCTAGCCTTATAGACAATAAAAGATACTCTTAGTATTGCACCTCCACAAAATATAGGCCAATCCTCAGGGCCAACCATCTGGAACCTCAAGCATTCAGGGCATGTCCAACAGCACTCAGGGCATGTCCAATGGTTTCAGTGATGTGTCCAACAGCCTTTAAGCCACTTCTTTTCATTGCAAGTCATAGACACCAGCTGAAGAACCATTTGATGTGCATAAAGACACCTTTTTCTGTGCAGAACCTGAGAGACCTCAGTGACTCCATCTTGGATAAAACCTCCATAGGACTGACCCAGCCCTGGGCCCTGTTCCAAGAAAAACCACAATACTTGGAACAAATAGAGAACAACTCCCCCACCAATGGTCAATTAACCAGGGACAGAAAAGTACTAAAAGTCCAGATATCTTTTCAGATTTCCTGAAGCCAGCAGTTTATGGTTTGGCACTGACCTGCAGCCAATCAGATGCTTGCCAGGCTGAAGACCCCCTACTCTCCTACTTGCTGAACTTGCTGAACGAAACCTATAAAAACCTCTGTCTCCCAAAGCAAGGGGTCTCACATCTGAGATTCGCTGAGTCAGTGACAGAGTGGACCCAAGCTTAAGCTTGCAACAATAAAAGAACGCTTGTGTGTTTGCATCGGTCGGCTCCTTGGTGGTCTTTGGGGTCTCACGAACTGGGCACAACAAACCCACCTCAGGAGTGGAATTTCCTGTAAGGCCAAAGATTTCTGACAAAGAACTTGAGAATGAGGATGGTGAATTTCCACTTATGTTTCTGGCCACTCAAAGAACTGGGTATCTGTAATCTCATCATTCAAGAGGCTGAAGGAGGGTCAGGAGTTTGAGATTACTCTGGAGTATATAGTAAGACCCATTCCCAGAAAACCAACAAAAAGAAACAGAAGAGTGAAGGATGTGGCTCAATGGTAGGGTACTTGTCTACCATGTGTGAGACCCTGGGTATCCAACACTGCTGGATAGCTTTAGTTGTCAACTTGACACACCTGGGAAGAAGGAACCTCAAATGGGAAATTTTCTCTATGGGATTGGCCTGTGGCTTTTTCTTGATTGTTGAGTAATGTAGGAGGGCCCAGCCCAGTGTGGGTGGGGTCACCTCTGGACAGGTGGTTCTGGGTTAAGAAAGCAGGCTATACACAGACCAGAGGAGCAAGTCAGTAAGCAGCAGGCCTCCAGGTTCCTGTCCTGGGTTTCTGCCTGCCTAACTTCTCTTAATGATGAACTGTGAAGAGGACGTGTAAGTCAAATAAGCCCTTTCCTCTTGAAGTTGGTTTTGGTCACAGTGTTTTTTCACAGAGATAGAAAAGCAAATCAGAACAAACACCTATCAATGGAAAGGAAAAAATATTGCAGAGGTTAGCCCAAACTCACAGGCCTCCTGAGTTTTGCTGTGGCTCAGCTTCTCTTTTGCTATGTTTGGGTCTGTTGTTTTGATTTTTTGAGACAGGCTCTCACATAGTTCAGGCTGGACTCAAACTTGCTAAGTAGCTGAGGATGGCCTTGAAGTCCATCTCCAAACTGCTAGATTACAAGCATACACCATCATGCCCAGCTGCTACAGATGTTTTCTAAAATTCCCTACATGATTCTGATGTGCAGCCAGATATGGGAACACATTGTACAGATTTTAAAGGGGAAAAATCTTCAGTTTATAAAACTTTTCAAACAAAAAGATACATCTTTGTTTTATTAGCCATGAAGTAAAGCATTGTGCCATTGAAATTACATTATAATTATTACATGAAACACAACTACTAAGCCAAGTTCAGAAAGGACAAATTTTGTATTTCAATGTGTTTAGCAAGAAGACATCAAAAATATATGTCAGCATTTTTCCCTTCTACCCCCTATTCTCTAGATTAACAACTAAACTTGATATATATTTTATAACACCGAAGTTATGGTTTTTTTGAAATTAGTGCTTTTCAATAATGATTATGGATATAGCAAATCTGAGAGAACAGGAAGCAAACACCTGCTTATTTTAGCTCATTATCTCCTTTATCTTTAAGGTGATAATACTATAGAAATTCATGTTTGGGTTCAAAGACCAGATAATTTAAACATTTTCCATAATCTTCAGAGGCATCTCAGCATCATATAATCAAAAGCTCAATTACAAATACACATACACATATCTTATAAAAATTCACTTAAAAATAAAGTGAGGAAGATACTGGGTCACTGCAGCAGTGAAGGTGAGCTGGCACTATGAAGAGGCTTTGACTCCTCTGTCAGGGTACTCTTCCACATCAGAGAAGAACATTAACTCTGGAGAAGAAAATGAACACATCATACTTAAGATGTTTTCCCAGTTTCTCAACCAAGAGTTTTATAGCTTAGTTACAGTCTGTTGAAATACTGACATATGCAGAGTAATAGAAAGTCCGGCATAAGAAATATTCACAGTGACTTTTACTTTTTTTAGAAGCATTTCATTACAGCTTTAACATACTCAAGTTACGCTAATACACACACACACACAAACACACACACACACACACACACATATTGAGACAGGGTCTCACTATGCAGTCCTAGTTGGCCTAGAACTCATTATATAGACCAGCTAGCCTTGACTTCACAGAGATCCACCTGCCTCTGCCTCTTTAGTGATGGTATTAAAGGCATGTGCCACCACATCTGGCTTAAAGTTTCAAATTTTGAATTCATTATTAGCCCATGAAAAATAAATCACATATAATAAAGAAAATGTAACAAATCTTACAAAGAAATTTAAGTCATTTAGAAAACCAAGGATCATTAAAAAACTAAAAGTTCTAATTCTGGCCAGGCGTGGTGGCACACACCTTTAATCCCAGCACTCGGAAGGCAGAGGCAGGTGGATCTCTATGAGTTCAAGGCCAGCCTGGTCTACGAAGTGAGTTCCAGGACAGCTGGGGCTACAGGAAGACCCTGGCTCAAAAAGAAAGCCCCCAAACAAAAACAAAATAAAAAAACACCATCTCCTTCTGTTCCCCCAGGTTTCCCAAAGTCGTTCTACACCTATTTTAAATGCAGGGGACAGATGTGGAAGAATTTAGAACTAACATTAGGTGTCTAGTTACTAGACCTTAAATATGCTGTCCCATTTCAACACACACACACACACACACACACACACACACACACACACACACAAAGTTGCTAATCCTACTGTAATGGTATCCAGTGACCAATAAACTAGGTATTGTCCCGATTTTATTTTAATGTTTAAAATTCCCATCCCTAAGATACCAGATTTATAGAATTCTTACTAGTGCCCACATACTTTGTGATAGAGACTGAACCCTGCAAAAGTGAGTAAGATGTAGCACCAGTGCCAGCAATACTACAGAATACTATTAGTTGACATTTTTATAATTAAACTACTGCTTACCATACGTATGTCATTTACTATCATTGTTTTTTTTTGTTTGTTTTTTTTTTTTTTTGAGACAGGGTCTTCCTGTAGCCCCAGATGATCTGGAACTTGCTCTGCACACCAGGCTGGCCTTGAACTCACAGAGATCCACCTGCCTCTGCCTCCCAAGTGCTGGGATTAAAGGTGTGCACCACCACACCTGGCCCCGATATGTCATTTATTAATAAAATGTCAAAAAATATAGACAAATCAAATCTTGATAATATAGTAAATAAAAGTCCTGATAAAAGTCATTAGACTAAAATTTCTTTGAATAACCAAAAACTGTACCAAGTGAGAAAAAAAGTGCAACATATTTTGGTGTGTATAGATATGTGGCTCATGTACATGTTTGTGTGTGTGTGTGTGTGTGTGTGTGTGTGCATGTAGAGGCCAGAGGTTGATGTCAGTGTCTTCCTTTGTCACTCTCTACCTTATTTTTAGAGATAGGGTCTCTCACTGAACCTGAAGCTTATCGGTTTGACTAGACTGGCTGGTCATTGAGCTCCAAGATCAACCTGTCTGCCTCCTCAGCATGGGGATTACTGCATACAACACCACACCTAGTTTTTAGATGGGTGCTGGAGATCCAAATTCAGGCCCTCATGCTATCTACACAGCAAGCACTTCACTGACTGAATCAGCTCCCCAGGCCCAAAGCCTAAGATTTTAAAAAATATTTTAAGTACATTAATAAAGCAGAATATTTGGTAAAACAACATGAGAATTACAATGCAAAAAGGTATGTTCACGAATGTAATACACAAGAAAATTACATTCTAGTTTGTTCAAGTCTGATCTGGTTTGCTTTGGTTAAGAAAGGATCTCTTTGGGCTGGTGGTCAGAGTGTTTACTGGTCTTCCAGGAAACCCAAGTTCAATTCCCAGCACCTATATCATTTGTAACTACTGCTCCAGGGGGATCTGATGCCTCTTGTTTCCATGGGCACCTGCACTCAAGTGAACATGCCTACACACAGACACACACACACACGATTAAAAATAAAGTAATTAAAAAAAAAAGGGTCTCCTGCTATGGCTGGCTTTGATCTCACTAGGTATCTCAGAGCAGCCAATCCTGCTGCCTCCTTCTGAGATTACGGGCAGGTGCTATCATGCCTGCTGGTTTTGTTTTTATAAATGGAAATGTTGGGAAGAATGTCTATTCTAAGACTTTTGAGACAGATACACTGCCACTTATTGATCAAACCAAAAATGAAATAACCAAAGTGCAGAAAATATTCATAAGATTCGAGGAAGAAAATATCGAACTCCTGTCAAGGAAGTACAAACACTGAGCAGTCCCTAGGGCACTTCTGATGAGCTAGCAGTTTGCTAAGATGACTCTTCTTTGGCTGTTCTAAAAGGGGACTTAGGTCAAGATTAGTGATTAGTGATTTCATTGGGCACTAGACACGTTAAAAGTAAGGTAACTAAACAAACTAAACACTGAGTTAGACAATGAAGGGTTAAGAATTTTTGCCAAGGAACTGGGCATGGTGGCTCATGCCTTTAATTGCAGCACTTGAAAGGCAGAGGCCAGTGGATCTCTGTGAGACCAAAGCCAGCTGGTGTATAAGCGAGTTCTAGGCCAGCTGGGGCTACAGGGAGACCCTCTTTTGAACAAAACAAAACAAATAAAGACTTTTAGTCAAGGAAATAAGAATAATTCATTTCAATGTGTCTGACAGACTAGACAGATGAAGCATGATTTAATTCAAATTAAGGAGATGAAGAGTAATGAAAGCAGAGCTTTATCAATTACACGAAGAGTTCCAAGAGATGATACACGTGAAGACGTGAAGACGCACAAGGCCACAGGCTCTCTTCATTAAGTGCTGCCAGACTCCAATGCTCCAGCGCCCCGTGTCCCTGCTTTTCCTGTCACTGTTATACCACACTGCTCTCACTGTCCTCTTATTTTATTTTAAATGTCCTTGTTACTGAAATATCATTGGAAGACTTATAAAGTTATTAAAGAGTTCAGATACTCATTTTTTCTTTAATACCTTCACTGAGATCCATGCCTGGCCTATAAGACAAAAAAAGCCAGGATAATCCAACCAGAAGGGCCACCACCAGATTCACCACAATCCATGGCTGGAGGATCTGTCCCTCAATTCCTGCTGCCCTACAAACAGAAATACTCATTAGAAATGACTTCATTTTTGTTCATAAACCCAAATGTAACTATTTTGTGAACTTTAAAATCCTCCCCTGAGAAAAAAACAAGTAAAGCATGAAACAAAGTATAATTCCCTAAACATACACACATCTCCCAAAACATGTATCATCAAAGTTCAAAGGTTATTTAAACTCCAAACAGATCTCTATATATTAGTATAAATGAAAAGTTGGTATTCCCCCAAAAATGTCCCCAAAGTTTCCCTTCCAACTACCATGGCAATGTTCTTCAATTGTGAACCTTTCCTTTCTCTCTTACTGCCCCACCCCCATCCACTCTCTCAAAAGACTGCCCTTTTACACTGGAATTTCAGCCATCCTGTCAGCTGGTCACTGGCCTGCCAATGTCAATGCTCCCTAGTCTGCTCCACCTAGCAGTACTTAGCTCTCTGGCTCAGTCCCAGCTACCCTCCCTCATCACTGTTCTGAGGAACTGGGTTCTCTGCCTGGGGATAAAGGTGAAGAGCTCCTCCAATTCACTATATGATGACTGCAAGTTTAAAACATTTTTGAAAAGAAAACAGTTCATTTTAAGAAAATGTAGGTATAAGCTGAGAGCGGTGGCTCATGCCTAGAATCACAGAACTTGGGGGGTACAAGTAGGAGGATCAGGAGTTCAAGGCTACTCTCAGCTATATAGCAAGTTCAAGGTCAGCCTGTGCTATATGAGGCTCCATCTCAAGAAAAAGAAATACAAGTATATATAATGGTAGTTATTCATTAGCCAACAGAACAAATACTTTCTTCTCATGGTTTATTATAAACAAAAATATGGCTGTATTATGAAAACATGAACAGGCATGAAAGGAAAAGTATCATTACTCCCACCGTTGCTGCTGTTACCATCAACAACCACTAATAATACTGTGAATTCTTACCAGAGGCTACCATTAACAGAAGAAGGTGTGTAAAGGTGGATTCTGTCACTTGTCATTTGCTGACTCAGAGAGAGTATTAGAGCAGTAAAGTACACTGAGGGGAAAAAAAAAAAATACAAGTGAAATTACCAATAATTTTTAACAACTTGGTTTATCTTGAATTTACAGGTTACTTTAAGGTCAAAACAATCCATACTTTGGTGAATAACGTCACAAAAGAAATTCACTCAATCAGTTTTAATTGACAGTTTTTTATTATTTTGGGTAACACAGGCACAGAGCATCTTAGATGATCATTATTTATCATTAGAACTGACAAGAATCTAGAAGCTCTTTTGAGAATTTAAACGACTTGCCTAAGGTTCCCAAACTAGCTTTAGTAGTAGTCTCATAACTTAGAACAAAATATATTTTAAATTACCAGACTACGTAAAATGGTGCTTATTAAAAGGCCATGCCAGCTGGATTTGCTTGATGTCGAGCAGAGAATACAAACACTAAGTAAGTAGTAAAAACCAACAAATTAAACATTTACTTGTCATTTTTGGTGCTGGGAACTGAACCCAGAACCTCATGTACAAATCTTTAGAAAGACTTAATTTGGGGGGGTGGTGGAGAGATGGTTCAGAGATTAAGAGCACTGGCTGCTCTTTCACAGGATCTGGGTTTAGTTCCCAGCACCTACAAGGTAGCTAACAACCACCTATAACTCCAGTTCCAGGGGGATCCAATGCCCTCTTCTTTCTTCCCTGGGCATTGGATGCACATAGTGTAATTATAACACATGCAGGCAAAACACTCACACATAAAAAATATATTAAAATTTTTTAAATACATATTTAAAATTTTTTAAATTATGTGTATGTATGGGGGTATGTACACATGAGTTCAGAAGCCAGTGGAGGTCAGAGGTATCAGATCCCCTGCAACTGGAGTTACAGGGAGTTGTGAGCTATTTAACATGGGTGCTGGGAACCAAACTTGGGTCTCTACAAGAGCCAAACATATTCTTAACTGTGGAGCCATCTCTCAGCCCCTCAAACTAAACTTTGAAAGTTATTTAGATGAATCTGTAATGAAAAATATTACTGAGACAGGTACAGTGGCACATGATTGTAAATCCCAGCACTTAAGGTAGAGGCAGGAGGACCAGGAGTTCAAGGTTATCCTAAGCTACCTAGAAAGTTCAAAGCCAGCCTGGGCTACATGAGACCCCAACTCAAAAAATAAAAAATAAAAATTATGCCTACCAGGCCAGGTGTGGTGGCACACGCCTTTAACCCCAGCACTTGGGAGGCAGAGGCAGGTGGATCTCTGTGAGTTCAAAGCCAGCCTGGTCTACATAGTGATTTCTAGGACAGCTGGGACTACAGCAAGACCCTGTCTCAAAAAGACCAAAAAAGAAAAAAAAAAAAATTATGCCTACCATGTTTTAATTACAAATTCACTGAACAGCTGTAGGTAATTATTTATAAAACACAACAATAGGAGCTGGAGAGATGGCTCAGTGGTTAAGAACACTGGTTTTTCTTGCAGAAGACCTGGGTTCAAATCCCAGCACCCACACGGCAGCTAACAACTATCCGCAACGCCAATTCCAGGGGATCCGATGGCCTCTTCTGTCCTCTGGGGGAATTGCACGACACAGGTGCACTTACCTACATGCAGGCAATGCACTCATACACATAAAATAAACATAACAAAAAAGCAATAATATAAAACTTTTACAAAATATTTTTATTAAAAATTACAGTATAACTCCTCAATTATAACATAGTTATCAAGTTAAATGTTACTTACAGAAAGAAGCTAAAGCTGTTGGATCCAGAGTCAAAAAATTTCGGATTGCTACTGATGTTTTAGCAAAGTCAATCCTAGAATTACAAAAGCTTCCTGTCACAGTTGTAAACTTAACCAAACTTTACCTTCTTGACTAGCTTTTCTTCCTCTAGTATACTGGTACCATGTACATTACCTATTACTAGGCTTTAAGTAAGTGAAATTTAAATTTATATATTAAAGACTATCCTATTTACAAAGATCATGTAAAATGTCTAACAAGAAGACTGTTTTAGGCAACATCTCTTTAGTATTAAGACATCCCAAAGAAAGAAATTAACCTTAACCTGCAAAATTCATTAGTTTCTTCTTCTACTAGTCCATTACACTAAAAACAGGTATTTTTGTGATTAAAATTTTTATTAGATTTCATTTATATTGATGTGTGTATGCACATATGTACTACAGCATTCATATGGCACAGCACACATGTAGAAATTAGAGGACAACTTTCAGGAGTCAGTTCTTTCCTTCCAACATGTGGGTCCCAGGGATTGAACTCAGGTCATCTGACTTGATAGCAGGCAACCATCTTTACTCACTGAGTCATCTCTCTGGCCCTGGTGATTTAATTTTTAATGAGTTGAATTGTGTTCCCACAAATATATGCTGAATGCCTAATCCCTGGTACTTATGAGTATGACTTTATTTGGAAAAAGGATGTTTGCAGATGCAATAAAGCTAAGATAAAGCCATGATAATCCAAAGACTTTTTTAATGTTAAAGTTATATTAATAGCCTATCATTCTATTTTGAAAACTGTCATAGTTAGGGACAAGTTTTCTTCAACATTTCTTCCTGGAGAAAAGTTAGAAGGCTCCAGTCACAACAGTCTTACCTGTCAAATGCTGAAATTGTACTTAGAGCCAAAAGCAAGTAGAGAAGACTCTGGAATGGATATGCTAAGGTCTTGTACTGCTGCAGAAGGTTGGGGAGGTTAGAGAGCTGATCTCCTGCTAGAGCATATAACACAACAATATTCCACACAGCACAGCCAGCCAAGAAGCCATGAGAAAAGAGACCGATCATCCTACATGGAAAAGGGTTTAATTATACAGGAATCACTAAAATAAAAAGTCATCTTTTCACATACAAGAATAAAATTCAACATATTAAAAAGTAAACACCAGCCCCCGCCCCACTGTGTGTGTGTGTGTGTGTGTATGTGTGTGTGTGTGTGTGTACGTGTGTGGTACTAGGGGGTGGAACCCAAGACCACACGCAGGCTAGGCAAGTGCTCTACCACTAAGCTATATACCCAGCCCCAAGCCTTTTCTTTTGATGGGCGAATCATTTAACTCTAGTAGAATGTCTACAAAAATATATCTATATCTATGTACTATTTTAAGTTCTCAATTTTGTTTAAAGTATGGAATAGCTAAGACTTTTATTTTTAGTGATGAAATTCAGTTAACATTTGTCTTAAGAAAAGCCAACAAAAAGCAGGCACCTGAAAGCTCGGTGAACTGAAAGAGCCACATCTCGGGTAGTCCAGGATGGCTTCACATCCACTGACATGTCTATGTTTTCTGTGGTCTTTATTAACTCTGACCGATCAGCTGCGTGGAACCGCCCTAAGATTACAGAGCATAAATAACAATTAGTAGTGACTAGCAACAAATAATCCATTCTGCATTCAGGTGCCCTAGCTGGACATAATGGTGCATGGCTATTACTGCAGTACTCAGAAGGTATTGGCAGACCTTATTCAAAAACAAAGAAACAAGGACTAGAGAAATGGCTCAGCAGTTAAGAGAGCATACTGCTCTTCCAGAGGACTCAAGTTTGGTTCTTAGCATTCACACGGGGCAGCTTACACCGACCTGCAACTCCAGCTCAGGAGGGATCCAGTGCCTGCACACAAGTGCACATGCCAGCATACAGACACACACAGACACACACACACACACACACACACACACACACATAATTAAAATAAAATAAAAATTTTTAAACAAAAACAAAAAAACAAGGAGCTTGCAAGATGGCTCAATAGGTAAAAGTGCTTGCCTCAGTCTCAAGTCTGATGAACTGAGTTTGATCCCCAGAACCCACATAAAGTAGAAGGAGAAAACTATTCCGCAAAGCTGTCCTCTGACCTCCATGTGTATGCCATGGCACACACATCCACTCATATACATCATGCACACCCACACATGCTTACACAAAAATAAAATTAAAAGGAAGGGTCAAACTAAACTTGAAATTTTGCTGCTTTTAAAAAATATATTTATTTTCATTTTCTGTATATGAGTGTTTGCCTGCATGTAAACAAGTGCACCATGTGTGTGCAGTCCCTGTGGGAGCTAAAAGAGGGTGCCAGATCCCTGGAATTAAAAAATGATTGTGAGCCACCATGTGAGTACTGGGAACTGAATCTAGGTCTTCTGCAAGAACAGTCGGTACTCTTAACCACCAAGCCATCTCACTACCCCTTGTTGGTTGTTTTATGTTTTTAATCTAAAAATTTTCCTTGATGTCATAGCTTTTTCCTTTCTTTCTTGGTTAGTTAAACATAACTATTTCTTTATCATTAAATGACAATGTAATGCCAATAAGCTTTCTTCTTGACAAAAACTGATATTAAAGTAACAATTTTTTTGATTGTTATAATCACCTTTATATTGTAAAGTGCCACTTTATCATGGTAAGTTAACAAGTTCTGGGAAACTTAAAGGACTTTTTTTCTTTTTTGACACATATTTTAGGGATACCAACCTCCAAAACATCTATTAACTGAAAATCATATTTGATTAATGTACTTTTTCTTCTCTTGGGCTAGTGACATGTGGTGCAATACTCTTGTGATGCTGGATGGCCTCTCTGCACATGTACAAAACAGGATTCATGTATCAATCCTATATAAAATGTAAAATATGAATGCATTGAGTGATTATCTTATTTTGTAGGGTAGAAAGAAACACCACAAGGGAGCATCTAAAGGCTGGTCCCTATTATACTTCCAATTATACTGGTGGTGGGTCACCTGTCCTCTTGATCAAGGAGGCCGAGGAGACCCCAACAGATGGACTTGAACCAGTGTCCAGTCTATAAAGAGGAGGGTCAACACAGAGGAATCATTTCCTCCATGCTAAGCGAAGCCAACCATGGTCAAGCAGGACCTTTGACTTATCTTCA
>NW_008328002.1:30764-41125 GCF_000622305.1 Nannospalax galili
ATTACTTTGATTACTCATTTTTCTTTTGGATTTCTGTTTCAAATCATGCAAAATCTTGTTTGAATAACATTTTTGTAATCATATGTAAAATTAGGACTAGCTTTAGTAATGTATACTCTTGTTATGATAGTGTTTCTGTAAGACAATCAAATTCCTATTATATCA
The DNA here is from genome assembly GCF_000622305.1 of Nannospalax galili. Classification (NCBI taxonomy): domain Eukaryota; kingdom Metazoa; phylum Chordata; class Mammalia; order Rodentia; family Spalacidae; genus Nannospalax; species Nannospalax galili. Next base: position 30,930 of record NW_008328002.1, read on the forward strand.
CCTAACACATAGCTTGTTTCCCCCTCAGAACACAATTTACAAGGACTGCTGCTATTTGCATTCCCATGGGTATCTTTATCCAGCATTTTGTCAGAGAGGAAATTGCCTTAAGCATAATCAGAAATAACTGAAATAATTGGAAGTATAAAGTAACAATTTTAAGAATCAACTGTATTTAATTAAATACAATAATGAACTTTCAATTCACAATTAAATCTAAAAACCTCTAATGTGACAGTCTATAAAAGTAATTTAGAGACTTTAGAAGTATTAAAATGTTTACACTATCAAGGTAAGACAGTATTTAAAAACCATTTTAAAGTTCTTAGGAAAAGATATTAGAGTGAGTAGCATAGCTTTCTGTACTGGCACAAAAGAAGGTGGTATTCACAAAGCTCCAGAATTGTATGAAAAGCACTGGCATTGCAACAGTGGGGTGGGGCTTCATACTTTCACTGTAGACTAGGAGGCTCCTTCCTGTATATGCAGCAAGCCACAAATAGACCTTAGGAAGCCAGAAAGGTCCCACTAAATCACCCTCATCAAATCTACCTCTCCGGTGTTTGAGAGGATGAAAAAAATAATTAATTTTTCCCAAGAAAAGACTTTTACTAGACAGCTAACAGAAGCATGGTGCCATTTATGATCAGTTACCCAAGAAGGGATGTTTCTACACTAAAGGAAGCAAGAATAAAAACAACTGGATAATACTGCCTGAAAATAGAGGAGATGGAGGATGGCTGCAAGGACCTGAGTTTGCCTACCTAAAAATGCTGGGCATAGTGGCACATGCCTGGGATCCCAGCACTGAGGTGGTAGAGTCAGGATTCCTGGGGCTCACTGATCAGTCAGTCTAGCTCATTTGGGAAGCTCCAGCCCAACAAGGGAGCCTGTCTCAAAAGAGGCATATGGTGTTACTGAGGACACTTGAAATCTTCTGGCCTACACACACACACACACACACACACACAGGAACATGTGCATACACAGGACTCACACAAACATGCATTAAAAATAGACTGGAGTGGGGCTAGAGAGATGGTTCAGCAGTTAAGAGCACTGGCTGTTCTTGCAGAGGACCCAGGTTCGGTTCCCAGCACCCACAGGGTGGCCAGCAACTGTTTGTAACTCCAATTCCAGGGGATCTGACGCCCTCTTCTGACTTCAGGAAGCATTGCATGACATGAGTGCACTTACATACATGCAGGCAATGCACTCATACACATAAAATTTTAAAAAACTTAAAGATTAGACTGGAGTAGATTAAATGGCCCATGGTATACTAGTGAAGACACTTGATTAGAAGGCATGAAACCTGGGTGCAAGGCCAGTTTTACACCAGCCATGAGATGCTAGGTGAGGAATTAGTGCTCCACAACACAGGTTCCTCATTGGCTAAGAATTCCAAAATCCTTTAGACAGGAACTTACGGAATCAGAATTCTAAAATAAGTTGCACAAAGTCTAAATTTGCAAGGTTTATGAATGAGCCTTTATGTTTCAAGAGTTCTTTAGGCAGCACATCTATAACACATCTGTGGGATCAAGATACAGTCATAATCATGCTTTGGCAGTGTATTCTTATCAACTGAATGTGTCACCCAAAATTCATATGTTGAAGCCCTAACCCCACAATAGAACAGTATTTGTCAGTGGTGCTACTGGGAGATACTTAGGTTAACATGAGGGTAGGGCTCCCATGCATGACAGGATTCTGGTTTTTTAAAGAAAAGACATCAGAGTTCTTGCCATGTGAGACATAGTGGTCATGTGCACACCAGGAAGGAGCCAGCACCAAGAAATAAATTAGTCAGCACCTTCTCCTGGACTTCCCAGCTTCCAGAGCTATGAGAAATATATCTGTGGTATTTTGTTACAACAGCTTGCGCTAAAATAAACTGCAAACCTGGTCTTATAACCAGTGCATGCTGTATAATGCTAAACTGGTTTAAAATTATATATACATATATATATATATATATATATATAAATCTTCCCTCCCTCTCTCCTTCCCTCCCTTCCTTTCTTTCTTGTGGTGTTAAGGATCAAACCTAGGGCTCACACATATTAGATAAGTGCACTACCATTGAGCCACACCTCACCCTGTATTTCTTATTTGTTGTGGTACCATCACGTCTTTTCTCTTTTATTTTTACTTTTAAAATTTGTATCATTACCTGCTAACACAACACTACTAACTGCAAAATAGTGTCAAATACAACAAAATAAAAAGAAATGGGTGAGGCTGGGGGAGATTTAAAAAATTACTTATAATTCCATAACCCAGAATCAATAAGCATCAATATTCTGGCATATATCTTCCAAGTCTTCTCTCTCAGCCACTTTTCTTTTTAAGATTTACTTTTATTATTTTTAATTATGTGCTTGTATGTGGGTATGTGCACTTGATGCTGGTACCTACAGAGGCTGGAAGAGGGTGTCAGATCCCCCTGAAGCTGGAGTTACAGGTAGCTGTGAGCCACCCAGCATGGGTGCTGGGAACTGAATTCAGGTTCTCTGTAAAAGCAGTATGTACTCTTAACCACTAAGTCATCTCTCCAGCCCTACTCAGGTATTTTTCTTATAGTTAAGATCAAACTCTGTATTCCTTTTTCTCATTATTAGACTCTCCATGAGATGAAAAGCCTTCCCTAAAGACTTAATAATACAGAACATTTTATTATCTAGATAAAATGTAACTTTTTGAAATAATTCCCCTTTTGATTTATACTTATTCCAGTTTTTTCATCTTCATTAATCATAGTGTAAGGACTAGTTTTGTGTATAAATTTTTGTTCATATTTTTTATCAGTTCCTTAATTCAGGTCATCAAAACTATAATAACAAGGTCAAAAGATTGCTTTGTATATTTTTTAGAAATCATGTCTAAAACAAGAAATTACTTACGGCTTTTTTCCACAAATACTTTGCCTACAGGCTGGCTAATTCCAGTGGGTGCCGTGAATCTAGAGTGTTGTTCTAGAGTACTTTGCTCATCAGTAATTACGTCTTCATCTTCTACTCCTAGCTCATTAGCATATTGTAATTCTGCTGGCTGGGTTTTCCTGTAATCAGGGAGAATGTTAAAAAAAGATGGATAATTCTTGAATTTTTACAGACCCACATAAGAAGTTACCCATGAATATAATGAAAAGAGTCCTGAACTTAAAGTGGAAAAACATGGTTTTTACTTAAATAGATCCGCTATTGTTATGTACATCAAGTTGCTCAAATTTCTGTGGACCTCAGTTTCTCATCCAGAAAACATGGTGACTAGATTTCCCCAGACTTAAAATTATAGAATTCTAAAAATAAATTGATTATTATTTGTAGAGTTTAAAATTTTAAAATATAAATAGTAATGTCAATAACTTCCAGGGTATTTTTTTAAAGTATGCTATTCTAGTTTACCTGAGACTTAATTTCTATACTAAAATATAATAGTTATGCTTACTGCTAAAATAATAATTCTAATTTGGTTAACATGAGGAAATGAATCACAGTAGCTTATCTTTAATGATTAATATTTAATATCTCATTTTTGCTACTTGTAAGAAACCCTTCCCTTGGTATTATGCTTTCTTAGAGATGACTCCTTAGGCTAATTATTTCCATACAATATTTTTCTTTTTTTCGTGTTTCATTCTTCTCAAATTTCTCATTAAATTGGTTTAACTCCCATTTTCATAACAATACTACTTTATGCAGAAATATGCTGGTGCAGTATTTACAAGACCTATTGAGACACTACTATTTGAGAACTCTAAATTAAACACCAGAATAACCCTGAAGACTATCTAGAAGGATGAAGAAATTATTACTTGGCCTTCCTTCGAGGTTTTGGAATAACTGCCTCATCATCTGGCTTCACATCAATACCATTTTCATTTGGTAATATAGATGGACTAGATGTCTTCTTATCAGTGAAGGAAGTCTCCAACTCTGAAATTAAAATGTTTTCAAATGATTATAGGATCAATATAAAAGTAATATATAAGGTTTTTTTTTAAGACAAGAGAGTTTGAAGAATTTCAGTTGAGCCTATTTTCTCACAATCCTATAGATTTTTTTTTCTTCAGACACGATCTTACTAAGTAGCATTGGCTGGCCTGGAACTTGCTATGTAGAACAGACTGCCCCTCTCTGCCCAGCCAAGTTTTTCATTTTTACAACTTTACCCTCCTACACTCTTAATTTATAATTTGAAATAGCAATGCCAACCAATATAGAAAAACAAATAAATCTAATCTTATGGGGCGGGTCGCTTGACCCCCGGCGTGGTGTGTGCGGGCACCCTGGGGTCTCCGCCACATCTGGCTAATCCCGGCGTGAGTCTGGCTGCAGGCGATGTGGGGAGCGCGCCTGGGCTCCCGGGCGCATTCACTCTGGATGTGGCCCAGGGTCAGGTGTGCGTGCACTCTCCCGCCGTGGTTCTGGTCCCGCTGGCTAGCTAGCGGCTGGCGGGCCTGGCCGGCCGCGCCTCTCTGGAGACGGCAGGTGCGAAGACTTCTCTGATGCTGGCTGTAGCTGATAGCTACACACTTCTCTGGAGCGGAGAGCTTCTTCTGCTACTAGAGTATTATCTAGTCGGGATCCCGCCTCTATTACACCCTTGTGCCCTTCCTCAGGATTGCGGAGTCCTGGCCAGTGAACTCCACAGGGAAGAAACACGGAGGCGGCGAAAGCTAGGATATCCGTGGGTCGGTAACGGAGAGTGCTGCTCTCCGGTGAGATCAGGTCGCCGGTAGTAAGACACAGGACTCAAGGCACGGCTTAGTCTGTGTTTACTGCTTTATTGTATCTCTGCTCCTTGCTGTCCAGCTCTCTGCTGATCCAGCTTTCTGGGACCCAGTCTCCGGGACCCGAGGTCAGGTCGCCGGTAGTAGGACACAGGACTCAAGGCACGGCTTAGTCTGTGTTTACTGCTTTATTGTATCTCTGCTCCTTGCTGTCCAGCTCTCTGCTGATCCAGCTTTCTGGGACCCAGTCTCTGACCTGATCTCCGGGTCTCAGTCTCTGACCTGATCTCCGACTATTAAGAGAAGACTAGCATATTTATATACCATGGGGGTAGTGGTAAAAGCTTTTAGATACTTTGTGAGATATTCTATTTACATGTGGAAGTGGGTTTCTGCTAGACTATTGTCCACCTGTAAAAACCACACACAGGAAGGCATGGTATGCATAGAGCCAAAGGCCATGTTTATGTCAAGGCATCTGTGGCGGCCACTTCAAAGGGAGAGACAGGAAAGATGCCAGAAAGCACCTTGCTATGAAAAGGAGCCCGCGGCACATTCCCCGAGCTGTATGAGCTGTCCGGTGTGAAGGGGCTTCGACTTTTGCATAACAGAGGTCTCCCAACATAATCTCCCATGTTTGGAGTACTTCCAGGTTTGGCAATTTGCTGGCAGGACTCACAGGATGGAGAAGTCATTACCATTACAGTTTATTATAGCAAAAGGATAAAAGCAAAATTGGCAAAAGGAAAAAGCAGATGGAGCAAATCCCAGGTAAAATCAGGTAGAGAGTTCACCAATCACACACACTTAGTACTTACCAAAATTCTAGATTCCCAGAAGGGAAGCAGATGTTCAGCGTAAAGCATAATATATGTACAAAGGCACAATAAGCCACCCTTATAGTTTAGTAAAGTTTTGTTATCAGTGTTGGGAACTAGTTACCATCTAAGTTCTCACAGGCCAGTCTTGCAAGAAGACCTTTCTAAGGATAGCAACAATCTTAGCTATACTATATTAACTCTTTTCTGTACTATACAGGCATTAAGTTTAAACAAGTCAATAGAGTTGTCTAACCTCTAGCTACTCCTCTCATCTGAAAATAATAGCTCCCCAGGATGCTCTCAATCCTTCACATTCTAGACTAGAATGTAAAATACAGCTATTACCTGGAAGTTCCTTGGGACCACTATGCCAGTAAGCTATAGACATACCTCCTTCCCAGGCTCCTTGAAAGGAGTCAGGTGGGGAGACAGTTATCCCTCCCACCCAGTTGGCCTTAGCTGCATGAAGGGGAGGGGATAAGGATATATAAGGCTTGAGGCACTTCTCTCATTTTGTGTGGCTGTCAGGAAGTCATAGGATCTATGTTTGAGTGTGTACTTTGCAGTGCAGCTGTGAATGGGGGGGGCACCCACTCTTCTGCAAGTAAACCTTCACCCCATGCTCAGTTAGTAAGCCCAAAAAACTTGTTAGAATTTTCCAAACAGCAGTTTTGGAGAATTCTTGCCTCAGGTTGTCGTAAGGATGGTGGGAGGAGGGAACTGGATGCCACGTGTGCCTCCCGGCAGTAAGTTTTAGTACAACTGGTGTAGTTGACAGGATAAGACAAAACTGAGGATGAGTTTGTGAAGAACAATGGTGATGTCCCTGATATGGGGAAAAAGACCAACAACCGAAGCAAAGTTTGGTGAGGGGAGAGTGTGAGCAGAGGAAATTTTAACCCCATAGCCTTGGTGAGGGTGGCTGCAATGGCATGGTTAATGCAGTGGCTAGTGAGATATGTAACTAGGGTGAGGCCATCTAAGCAGACAAGGTCAATGGGGGAAATCCCAGGATGGTAGCCATCTTGGAGATGGTATGGGGTGGCATGTCTGCTTGACCTGTGGGGGCTGCCACATGAATATGGAGATGCCTTGAAAACAGCAGAAGGTGTAGAACAGATTTTGCAAGCTCTGGAAGTAGCACACTAGGGACAGAAATTTCAACAAGCAGCTACAGAGGCCCCTTGGCCACTGCTATCGATAATAAGAAATCTGTCCCAAGCAGAGGCCTTAAAGCCTGGAGGGAAACTGAAGGTGTTAGAGATGAATTAGAGCAAGACAGGGATATGAGGCTGGCCTCATCAGTACTGGCCTCTGACTTTTCCAATAAATTGGTAAGAGAGAAAAGGAGATGGAGGTGTTGGCATGCTGTTTTTCACGTCTAGGAGGATGAAAGGGAAAAAAAGCCCATATCAGACTGATAATATAAGGCCCATCCTGAGATCCTCTAAAAACTGGAACCCCTGGGAAGAGTCAGGCAGTAATGAAGAAGGAAGTGATCTAGAAATAGTGGAAGATGCCCCTCGGGTTCACCTTTAATTCAAAGAAAGGGAAAAATCCATGGTTCAGCATGCTGAGGAGGTCTTAACAATAGTCCAGTGCAAGAGACCATGGTAATCAGAGTATACTCAGCACTGGAGCTGTCGGAACTAGGAAATACATTGAAGCAGGCAATGAAGGAGTCCTTAGCCACCTGACTTGTGAGGCTATGGGACATGGGGGCAGATGGAATTATTTAAGTACTACAGAAGTAGAGAAGCTGAGCAATATAACCACTCATCCCTCTTTGAGACCAAGACTTCACAATCTAAGGCAATATGAGGGAAATCAGTCCATAATGGATTGACCCCAGCTGAGAGTCCCATGAATACCAGAGACTGGAAAACCATAGAGGAAAGACAGGCCCTGTTGAGGGAACTGGGTATGAGAGAAGCTGTGTTTGATGCCCAGCTCACAGACCCAGACAGGACTGTTTTTACTAGAGATTTAAGAAAGAAACTGATTCAGCAAAGCCTAAGACTGGTATATGGAGCTTTGGTGGCAGTGCTGAGCCCCATGGTCCAGCATGACGAGTATGAAGCAGGAGAGACCTTAGGAGACTTAAATGATTTCAACCAACATGTAAACCAGGTTTGCAAGGTACATGAAGACACAAGGGAAAGGGGCAGGAATCCAGCAAAAGGGCCCCTTTGTATCTCCTGAGCACAGACGTGGATGGATCTGTGCAGAGCAGTAGTTGATAGGGGCAAAACTGATAGGCAACCAAATGCTGTGCTGGTGAGCCTTTGGAGAGCTTTAAGACCAGACCAGCAATTCACCACAGGAGTAAGAGAAACTGGAGACCAGGAGGTTCAGGTGACTCCAACTACACCACCTGCTCCAGAGGAAGGCAGGCAGCCCCATGGGATAGGACTATCCCCCACCCCTCGCCAGCCACTTCCTTGAAGGAGTGGCCAAGGTTGCCCACAGGTGAGGGTATACTGGGCGACTGGAGGCCGCATTGGTCCCCCACTAATATACAAAACACATGGGCCCTAGTGGATACTAGAGAAGAATATACATTAATTCATGGCAACCCCTCAAAACACCAGGGCCAATGGAAGGCAGTGAACGGGTATGGGGATAAAACCATGTGGGTATCCCTATCAGCAATTTGGGTAACCTCTTCAGAGGACGGTGTGGTAAGAAGAGGAGGTAGGAATTGGCCAGGCAGTTAGGGTAAAAAAAGACCCCAAAGAAAAGTAGCCAGTGTCTTGGCTTGAGTCAAAATGTCCTTGGGCCTCTTACCAACATACTCTGTTCCAAAGGCCAAAAACGTCAAATGTATTTGGGAGCTTTTATCTAATCCCTAAAAGATTTTAGGGTTACCTCTTCAGAGGGAGGAATGTTAGAGCAGCAAAAACCTCCATTTAAAAGAAAGAAAGAGTACACAAAATTGTCAGAAAAAAAGTGATGGGAGATATGGGAGGTGTTAGAAGGGAGGGAGTAGGTGTGGATTTGATCGAAACACCTTATATGCAAGTATGAAATTCTCAATAGAGTTTTTTTATAAGTTAAAAAAAGCCAGGCTTGGTAGCACATACCTTTAATCCCAGCACTTGGGAAGCAGAGGCAGATTTCTGTCAGTATAAGGCCAGCCTGGTCTACACAGTGAGTTCAAGGCCAGCTGGGGCTACAGGGAGACCCTGACTCAAAAAAAGACTAAATAAATAAATATAAAAGTTAAAAAAGGGTCTTGGCACCCCAGACACCAGGGGAACCATCACTGCTTCCAGATCCTTTACATCCAGACCAATCCAGTTACTTCTAGGGTCCCCAGGAGCACTCTGGGCCTGGCCCCACCCTTACATCCCTCTGCTTCCCTGGGCCTGCACAACCAGCAGGCCTCTCTCCAGGGTAAGTCGATCCCTCTGCGCCTTGACTCCCCCAGCCTTATTCACCCTCTCATCTCCCCCCGCCAGTCTCTCCTCCTAGCCTGGGACCTATCCCATTCCTTGTCTTGGAGCCCCAGACACCAGGGGAACCACCACTGCTTCCTGATCCTTTGCATCCAGACCACCCAATTCCTTCTGGGGTCCCCAGGAGCCTTCTGGGCCTGGCCCTGCCCTCACCTGCCTCTGCTTCCCTGGTCTGCACAACCCACCAGCCTCTCTCCCAGGAGCCCTTGGGGCCTGGTCTCACCCTCACCTCTCTTTGCTTCCCTGGGCTGCACAACCCACCAGCCTCTTTCCTGGATACCGGAGCTAACCTTTTCTCTTCCTGATCCTCTGCATCCAGACCAACGTAGTTTCTCAGTGCAGTCCCCACGAGCTCTTGGGGCCTCTTCCTGCCCCCCATCTCCCATTGCATCTCTGGGTGGCATGGCCACCAGCTGCCCTGGACCAGCATGTTTCCTAGGCCCTGTTCCCAGACCAGTCCAACCCCCAAATTCCTGAGGCCAAAATCTTTCCTGGAGGGATCCAGACCTTAGGAGAAAGCCTGAGAGCATCTGATCCTCATCTGACTTGGGCCTCTGTAGGAACTCCTGAAGACAAAAGCAATCTGGCCACTCCAATATAAAATCAAAACAGAGAACCAGAAGCTTAGAGGAACCAGCTTTTCATGCCCAAAAAGTAAACCACAAAGACACATAAAGTATACAAAAAGAAGCAGACCTAAACTTGAAGGCTTGAGTCTCACACAAGAATCAGAAAGTACAAAAGAAATTCACACATCAAAATCACAGAGAAAAAATAATAGCATGAAAAACCAAAATAACATATCCCCACAAAATAGCAATAGTCCTCTAGAGGAGTACAATGAGAACCCCCTAGAGATGCAGGACACGGAACTCAAAAGAACAATTATAAACATGATAAAAGAATTCAGTGAATTTAAAGAACACACAAACAAATCAAAGAACTGAAGGAAGATAGGGATAAACTTCTGAATGAATTCAGAAAAGAGTTAGATGTATTGAAGACTACTCGAGCTGAAATGAAGAAGGAAGTGAAACACTCAGTAAGCCAATTAGAAACGACAGGGGAAAGCCTCACCAATAGGATGAATGAAATGGAAAATAGAGTATCAAGATTGGAAAATAAAGGGAACAAACTAGACCACTCAAGCAAAGATTATGAAAAATTTAAGAAATCACA
>NW_008328002.1:42638-43451 GCF_000622305.1 Nannospalax galili
GAAATAACAAAAATCAGGGCAGAAATCAATGAAATTGAATCAAAGAATACAAGACAAAGAATCAACAATTCCAAGAGCTGGTTCTTTGAAAAGATAAACAAGATTAACAGACAGCTGGCCCAGTTAACCCAAAGAAAGAAAGAGCACCTCTAAATCAACAAAATCAGAGATGAAAGGGTAAACATCACAACAGACACCAGAAAGATACAGAACGTTATAAGGGAATACTTTAAAAACCTATATCCTACTAAATTTGAAAACCTAAAAGAAATGGATGGATATCTAAAGGCGTGGGAACCACCAAAACTAAACCAAGAAGAGATTAACAGCTTAAACAGACCTATAACACAAAAAGAAATTGAAACAGTAATACAAAAACCTCCTGACTAAAAAAAACCCAGGACCAGATAGATTTACAACAGAATTCTATCAGGCATCCAAAGACGATCTACATCCAATACTACTTAATTTATTCAAAAAGATAGAAATGGAGGGAGAACTTCCAAATTCCTTCTATGAAGCAAGTATCACTCTAATACCAAAGCCAGGTAAAGATACAACCAAGAAAGAAAACTATACACCCATATCCTTCATGAACATTGATGTAAAAATTCTCAACAAGATACTTGCAAACCACATACAGACACACATCAAAAAGATCATCCACCATGATCAAGTCAGCTTTATCCCGGAGATGCAGGGATGGTTCAATATATGCAAGTCAATAAACGTCATTAATCATATAAATGGGCTCAAAGACAAGAACCACATGGTCATCTCAATAGATGCAGAGAAGGCCTTTGACAAAATTCA
>NW_008328002.1:44313-45763 GCF_000622305.1 Nannospalax galili
GAAAGGATTTTCTAAACCGGACATCAATTGCTCAGGAAACAAGGGCAAGAATTAACAAATGGGACCTCATTAAATTAAAAAGCTTCTGCACATCAAAGGTGGCAACCAGGGAAGCGATCAGAAAACCCACAGAATGGGAGAAAATCTTTACTAGTGACACTTTCGACAGAGGTTTAATATTCAGAATATATAACGAACTCAAAAAACAGAGAAGACAAGAAGTAACCCAATTAAAAGATGGGCTAAGGAGCTGAACAGAGAGTTCTCAAAAGAAGAAGTAAAGATGGCTATAAAGCATCTTAAAAGATGTTCAACATCACTAGTAATTAGGGGAAATGCAAATTAAAACCACTGGGATAAGATTTCATCTTACCCCAGTCAGAGTGGCTAAGATCAAGAGAACAAATGATACCAAATGTTGGAGAGGATGTGGGGAAAGGGGAACACTCATCCACTGCTGGTGGGGCTGCAAGCTTGTTCAACGCCTTGGAAAGCAGTGTGGAGAACTCTTAAAAAACTACAAATGAACCTACCATTTGACCCAGTCATACCACTCCTTGGCATATACCCAAAGAACTCGTCCTATTGCAGAGACACTTGTACATCCATGTTTGTTGCTGCTCTTTTCACAATATCTAAGAGATGGAAGCAACCTAAGTGTCCCTCAGTTGATGAGCAGACAATGAAAATGTGGTTCATTTATATGATGGAGTTTTACTCAGCAGTAAAGAAAGATGAAATCATGAAATTGCAGGTAAATGGACAGAACTAGAAACTGTTATACTAAGTGAAGTAACACAGACTCAGAAAAAAAAAATTGACATATGTTCTCCCTCATATGTGGATCCTAGAACCAAACCCTGATAAGTGAGTATGTATCCAGACATAACTACAGGAACCAGGATAATGGAAAGGAAACAGGGAGGTAAAGGAAAAGAAAGAACCTGAAAGAGAAGAACAGTAGGAAACAGGCCTTAATAAGGGAGCTATGGATAAAAATTGGGTTAGTTAAGGGAGGGGGGGTATACAAGGAACCTAGGGGATAAAGGGAAAAAAGGAGCTCAAGAGAGGTAGAACCATAGGAGAAGGGTATTATTGAGGGAGAAATAGGGGAAATGGGGGCACCTTAATTTGGGAAACCACGATGGAGGGGTGAGACAATGCGAGAGATAAATAATGTCTAGCTAGTTTTAAAAACCAGAGGGAACCATATTACTCCTACAACCTACTGACAAATTATACATAGCAGAGCAAGAAATACATGTCTAGGTAAGGTTTATCTGAGAACAATTGGTGTTTGCTCAAGATTTATCTATATGACACACAGTAATTAAAAGTACCAGACTGGCCGGGCATGGTAGCGTAAGCCTTTAATCCCAGCACTTGGGAGGTAGAGGCCGGTGGATCTGTGTGAGTTCAAGGCCAGCCTGGTCTACATAGTGAGTTCCAG
>NW_008328002.1:46289-46739 GCF_000622305.1 Nannospalax galili
CCCTCAAACACCCTAAAGGAAGTATTACCAAAGATTAAAGGAGCCACTATAATTTCTTAAGAGTCCATATGTATAGCTAAAGGCTATACAAGCAACAATACCAGATAGGAGATACCTTCTTTTGAATTGTTGGCCAGGGTGGCCAAAGGGACTCCCAGACAGTAACCCAGCATAGAACTGGGAAAATGAACAGCAGACCCCCATCTTATCTAAAGGAATATTGACAACTGATTGCTGCTAGATGAGGAACAGCTGACCTTCCTAAAACAAAGACCTCTAGATAGGCTGACTAGATTCATCAGAAGGGCAAGTAGTGGGCAATGGCTGAGGGTGCTGACAACACAGCAGACAGTAACAGGGATATCAGAGTATAAGGGCTCTAGTGGCAGCGGGAAGGAGGCTATGGGAGGGTACCATCTGGGAAATGGGTGTATAGTTGAATAAGATGGT
>NW_008328002.1:47708-48963 GCF_000622305.1 Nannospalax galili
TTTACGGACATTGTGGTACACGCTTTTAATCCCAGCACTCCAGAGGCAGAGGCAGGTGGATCTCTGTGAGTTCAAGGCCAGCCTGGTCTACATAGTGAGTTCCAGGATAGCTGGGGCTACAAGGAGACCCTGTCCCAAAAAGACCAAAAAATGAATAAATAAAATAAACTTAAAAAAGAAAAAGTTAAAAAAAAAAATTGAAGTGTGTCATTGAAAAAAAACCATGTGGGTAAAGCAAACTAGACTCATTCTGGGAGTGGGCAATTATTCCCTCCAGGAGTACAAGGTGTGCATCTCTTCCCTGTGAGAGAACATTCTAGTGGTTGATGCCTTATCTGGTCACACCCTACATACTACCGTGGGAGAGTTCCGGCTGAGGGTGCAAACAGTAAAAGTGATTACTCGGGTGGACAAGATGGGACCCAAATTGCCCATCCCATGAAGGGTGGTCAATATCAAACAGTACAGGCTGCCAGGGGGTCAAGATGAAATTACAGAAACCATCCAGGAACCAGAAAAGGTAGAGGTTATTTACCCAGCCTTTCAATACCCTTTCAATAGCCCTGTTTGGCCTATCAGGAAGGGATTCTGGAGAATTCTTGCCCTGGGTTGTCATAAGGGAACCAGATGCTATGTGTGCCTCCCAGCAGTAATTTTTAGTACAGCTGGGATTGGAAATTATCTATATTATACTATACTATATATATTATAAATTATCTATACTGTATATACTACATATATTCTCTCTCTCTCCATACATACACACACACACACACACACACACACACACACACACACAGCCCAGCCTGGAAAGACAATCCAGGCAATACGGTCCTCTATGGTCACTCTGGATAAAACTAAACAAACATTAGAGCTTTAAATTTCAAAAATTCAGGCTGGAGAGATGGCTCAGTGATTAAGAGCACTGGTTGCTCTTGCAACCAGAGTTCAATTCCCAGCATTCACATGGCATGTAACAACCATCTGTACCTTCAGTTCCTAGGGAATCCAACGACCTCTTCTGACCTTCACAGGCACTGCATGACACATGTACACTTATACACATGCAGGTAATACACTCAGAAAATAAAAAAATAAATAAAATTTATTAATTTTATATTTAAATTTTACATTAAAATTTTAAATTCCTAAAAATTTAGGCCTTGGAAAGTAGCTCAGTTTGTCGAGTACTCGCTTAGCATGCACAAGGCCCTGGGTTCAATACCCAGCACTGAATAAACCAGGTGTCGTAGTA